>NW_026900709.1:10935000-11090000 GCF_033783945.1 Neopsephotus bourkii
TCTTTTTAGAATGCAGTCTATCCACAGTGTATTATAAAGTATATTTGAGAGTAAACAGATTTTAAAAGTCAGTTTGAAGCATAATTCCTCTTTGGCTATCATTTGTCTATCAGATTATGAACTTCCCATTTTTACTTAAGAAGGGTGAAGTTTTCTGTTGTCCAGCATATGGAGTTGGTTGTCCATCCAAATCTCAGTAGCTCTGTGATAATCTGGCAACGTTTTCAAGGGGTTGTTGCACAACATGCTGAAAACATTGGCAAATCTGGCCCAAGTCTGGCATGAAAACTTTGCAGAATTGCTGAGTCTTTGGGGAGAATAAAAGGAGTGATGAGTCTTCTTTTTGACACATTAACTTTAGATCTTGCAGCTAACATGCCATAACAAAGAACTGCAGCTTTTGAAAACTTAGATATGACGCTGTCAACTCACATTTTCTTTCCCAACTGAAGTTATAGTAGACCATTATGGAAATTGAGGGCACCACCTATTGATGTTATTAGAAAACTGCAGCTCATCACAATATTTTGCACAATTTCAAAAACTGAGAAAAAAAATTAAGTGTTTAATCTGTGCTATTTTACTATTGAAGCAGCCAATTGTGCAAATGACCTGATTCAGTTGTTCAAATGACTAGTAAAAGTTATTTAGCCATGTTATTCAATAAACTTCAATGAATGTTTGTGGTAACTTTGTCAAGAGACAGGAGTACGTGCTTGTGCAAGACCCATTCATTGTGTGGTGCATAAATAGTCCAGAGGCAGTGATGGTAGTGAGGCAATAACAAATGCATTATAAAAATACAGGAAGTCTAAATGGTTCATGGACATGTTTTCTTACAAAAAGCACTTTGGAAACATGCACTCCTTGCACAGTATGCGATCAAGTTGTTCATAACTAAGGCTGCATTGGTGCTGCAGCAGTGCAAGCCCCAGCCCTGCCAGTAGCCATGCATGAGGGGCGCTTGAGCAGGTATGGGACCTGCTGAAATCAATCGGTCTCGTTGCAGGTGCAGATCGCATTGTAAGACCAGGGCACTGGGTGTCAGATTTATAGGCCTGTTACTTTCAATCTCATTTTTGTATCCTTTCTCTGCTAGCCTTTAGCACAACAATTTGAGTTGTTTCCCAAACCCTCTTTTCTTGACCGATATGAAAAGACCTGGTAAAAAATAACTCTAAGCACTTCAACAATTTTTAACCTTAATCTCATGCAACACAAGGAATTTTAACTCTTAGCTGTCTGTGGCTGTATCTGGGGCACCACAGCACAAATCTGGGATTGAGAAGAGAAAAACGCTGATGCTTGCACATCACATAGCGTACTCCTAGAGACCTGCCAGTAGTCAAAATGCTTTGGGAAAGAATGAATCTGTGCCCAGAATGGATTTTTTAAGGCCAAATCTCAGTCTAATTTAGCTGTTCATTATCTCATAAGACATACCCATTGCACCACTTCTAACAGGCTCAGCTGAGGGTGGTGGGTAGGAGGTAAGTTAGGGCAGGGACTGCCTGTGCTCAAGATCTAGAGGAAATCATTGTCTGCTCTGCCCTGTGGTCTTGTGCTGTGGGTTTGGGATAATATCTAGTTCATGGCTCTGTACCTATTATTTAAATTATCAGGTATAGAACTGGTTTTGGGTAGTTTTTGCTGGTGTAGATGACAAGCGACTTTTTGTGTGTGTTGTTTATGCAACATGAGGGTTCCCGTATTGCATAACCAATTTGCATCAAGTAGTACCTGATGCTAACAAAAAGTTAGTGAGTTAACCTTGTCTGAGATTAAAGCCGCATTTTGTTTGGCACAACAGATATATCTGTGTCACCTGACAGACCTTTAAATAACCCATGTTCGTCATTCATTTGAGATTTTCTTCCGTACTAAGTCCAAAAGTGGATCAGGGCTGCTGTGGGTAAGTATTTTAATTGCCCTCATGTCCTGTTCTATTACATAAAGTCACACAACATCTGAATTAATAGATGCTGCTTTTCTTCAGCATGTGGTGTGTAGCATAGTTGTATATGACTATTGGCTTGAAATGGAGTTAAAAACATGCATGAATTAAGTACTTCTAGGGCCTGAGACATCACTGAGTCATTCTCACCATGGCATCCTGTTCCAAAAGATGTTTTGTCTTCTCCTCATGGCTGTGCAAAAATAACAAGTATATCAAAAGAGAAGCCAATGAAAACATTAGGAGCACAAGCACATCCGAAGAGCAGGTTACCTGACGTGGAGAAGCAGAACATTGGTTTACTACCTTTTTCATATGTTTCCTTTCTCAGAAGTCAGGTCTGATATGAAATGGTTTTTAAACTGATGTTCTAATACCAACTCAGCAACGTATTTCAGCCCATCTGGTTTTGCTCAACCGAAAGAATGGCAGGATGCCCGCACTGCCTTTATCTTTTAGTCTAGTTTTTTTGTTGCTGTTGTTATTAGATGTTGTTCAATTCTGTCATGTGAAAGGCTGGATCTTGAAGGTATCCTGCCATCCACTGTCCAACAGCTCACTCAAATTCCTGAACAAAAATAAATATTTTCTTTTCTTGCCTTGTTCTGGAAATGTTCATGAATACAAATAACAAATGCAAATGGCACAGGGACAAGTGGTATTAGGAATTGAAATGCCCATTGTGTATTTTGTACAAATACATTCATTACGTTAGAAATGCATGATGACTGAGAGATGGTCCCTGTTGGTCAATGGTAGCTACAGTTGATGGATACAGATTATTAAATTTTATTTTAATGACATGTAGTGACAAAGTGGCTCAGTGCCTAACAATGCGTTACAAGTATCTGCTGGTGAAACGCATGCAAATATATATTTGAAACAGTCAATAAAATCCTATTGCTTCTCCTAGGTTATAAGAAGAACCCAGTATATGAGTCCATATATGTGTAAAAGTGTATAAAATTAGGAGAACTGAGGAAATTTTTGGTGGGTCATTGAAACTGCGTTTCCTCACAAATTTGAGGTGATCAGCACATGCCAGTGCAGGTCTATGGGCTGTGCAGGCTGAGAGGACAAATGCAACAGCTCATTGCAGATGTTGCATCTGGGGGTTCGCCCCTGGTTGAGAAAGGAGTTCTAATAGTGCCAAGCCCCGGTGCTTCAGCAGGATCTTCCTATGGTCATCGGTACTGACTTCTGCTGCTCTGTATCCTCGGTGCTTCTGTGACTGAGGGTGAGCTGCAGAGGCTCTTTCTGAGGCCAGATCCTGCCAGCATGACCTGCTCTTTGCCTTGGCCTCTAGACCATGCAGCCTGTCAGCACATCTGGCCAGAGGTGTGCCATTTACCAGCCTGACCAAGAGAGGGTGTGGTTGCCAGAAATGCTTGCTAAGGGTAGCCTCCATTCTCAAATGCAATAAGCCAGAGGTTGCTTGTAATCAATGGCAAACCTGTGACTGATTTTAGGTAACGGGAAGCAGAACATAACACTTGTGAAGGGCGCTAGGGGAAGGAGCGAGACCCCCGCAAAGCCACCCCAGGCTGTGTTACTGAGTCAGTGTGTGGGGCCAGAGCTGTGCTCCTTTCCAGCTGAGCCGGGGGACATGTGTGTGTGTGCTTTTGCTGTCTCTAAAGCTTTCTGCAGTCTCACTTTTCACAGCCAGCAGAACAGAAGGGAAGGGCTTGACGGGGAAGGATTTGCAAGGTATGGAATCACTGTGCTGATGATCTGACAATAAATGTTCTGCAATTACAGCTTCTCCCACTCCTCTGACCTTCTGGCCCTGCAGTGCTCGTTATGAACAAGGTCTGAGCTGCTCTGAGTTTGAAGGACTGAGTTTGACTCAGTCTTTGTGCTCCGGCAAACTCCCACTGCCTTCAGGACAAGTTTGATTTAATATAAGGACTAAAATCCTTGGGGCTTGGCCTTAGGAAAGTAGCAAATGCAATCAGCTTCTTTAGTCTGACAGAATGAATAAACAGAGGCTCCGGGCACTCAGCATCAGCAGAGATGGCAGAGATTACGATCACATTACTGATTCCCAATGCACAGTAACCACTTGTGAAAGAGATGTGGGCATCATCCTGGACAGCCCAGTGAAGGGCTCCCCTCCATTTATTGCAGTGGTTAAAAATCAAATAAAAGGTATCAGTCGGGAGAGTGAAATAACAGCAAGAATATTAGAATTGCATTATTATAAAAACCTCTTTTTGTGTTCAGGTCTCATTACTCCGACTCAAAAAGGAAACAGCAGGAACAACAGAGCTTGTACTGGGATGATGGAAATTTGTGAAGATGTGAAAAGACTTCTGAATGGAGAGTGAAAAGATTTGCACTATTTAATTTAGATGAATATAAACAAGAAGAGACACAACAGAGGTAAAATGGGTAACAGATGCTATTGAGAAGGTAAATCCAGAACCACTTTGCCTTTTCGCGTGAATAAAAGCACAATCGATTAAATGGATAAAATGCACATTTCAGCCTAAAAAAAGAGGTATTTGAACTCATCTTAAAAGGCTTATTGCAATGAGGTGCAGTCCACGCCAGGTAGCTAGTGAATTTTGAGAGTTAGGCATTTATGTAGACTTGTCTGAATTATTTTAGGTAAAGGGTAAATGGCTTTAGGGGAAAGTAAACTCTCAGGTTTCAGGGTCTGAGAAAATGAATAATCAAGAGGCTACAGGAAAAGATCTCTCCTATGTACATTTATTCTTTTTGCCTGCTGTGGGCTTCTTCCATTTCCTCTAAAAGCCCTGAAGCTTTGGTAGGGACCCCCATCTGCTGCATTAGATGGACCATTATTTTAAACTGGTTTGGCAACTATTTTCTCGAAATTTGGCTTATGAAGTAAATTGTTTTACTTTCCCATGTAGTAACCGATACCAACAAAGCATGCAATATCTACGTTTGACCCAGAGAGATACCAACAAAGACCAGTTGTGTTGTCCCACCTCTTCACCAACCAGGACCATACTTCAGTGATGGTTTCAGGAGAATAGCTAATCCCTGAGATCTATAACTGCCTTGAGATTTGCACAAACAAATACAAATGACAGGCGGAGGACGGGACACTCATGAAGTCGTTTTTGGTTCTAGCATCTTATGTCTCAGGAATTTATGTGGCTGGGCCCTGTCCCTTGGGTGAACTGAAATGAATGGTTTAAGCTCACATGCTGAATTCTGTAATTACTGTAGGTTAAGAGCAGGTAGAAGTAATGTTGCTCAGCTAATGAACAGAAACGAGTTTAGGTTTGGAAATTCACTCTCCATGACTGTCTCTATACACCCACACTCTGTCTTACCAGGGCTTTGCATGTGCGTAAAACTTAAACAAACTAAATTAAATAAAGGTGCAAAAGGAAATTTTTCTTCATAATGTCTTCCACTAAGTTGGGATTAATGCACACTGCCTTTTCTTTCGTTCAGTATGAAGCACAGCAAGTCCATAGACCTGATTTTGATCACCTGGGCATTACTGAAGTGAATAGCAAATGCAACTGGAGAGATTTTAGTTAATGATGATCAGGCTCTGAGGGATAAGTCTTTGGGAAAGAAAAAAAATATGAAGAAACAGATGATTATATGTAGCTCTGAAAGCTACCTGAAGGAACTGTGACTGTGTATTCACTTGCTTTCCTTTCTTTTGCAAGGAGGAGCCAGGACTACCTGCTAATTCATTTCAGATGCAACAACTAGGTGTGGGCTAATTTGAGGATAATGAGTTTAAATATTCTTACTCCCCTTTCTTCCCTAGGAACAATTACTGAATGTAGTATCTCTGTGAAGTTTCTGTCTAATGGTTCACATGAATACTTGGTGAGCATAGGGTTAGTGCTTTACTGCCTGGACTGTGGGTTTAAATAGAAACTAAGGTTTATATTTTCATTTCTCTTTAGTTGAATTATATGAGCACTACATCCCAGGAGATATGCTGTATGTAATGAGGTTACATGGAAATGTGTTATTTTTTAAGCTACACATGGAGAAATGGGAGCCAGAGAATGAATTCCTGGAAGTTATCAATAGAGGTTTGTCAGAACTTACTGAAAATGTGATTTATTGTGTCCTGGTGCCTAAAATGGGGTAATTTTATTGAAGTTGTATTGATAGGCATACAGTTCTATTTCTCTGTGGTGAGGAACAGGATTGGCAGTCTTCCTATGCTTGTGTGTGTGCGCTAGGGTTGGGGGTGAGCTGGTAGCAGTCTGGCAGAGCTCTGGAGCAGAGGGCTTTTGGCATCACTGTGATTCAGAGGCTTAGCTTGGCTTTCCCTAGGCATTTTGTTTAACAGATGACAGGTTTGCCCTTTATGTACTCCAGCTCCAGCCTCCTGAGTGAAAAACAGAATCCACAGCAAGCCCTGAAGTTTTTCAAGTGGACCTTCCCCTGTTTTTGCACAAAGTTCCGTATGTGAAAATGTCACTGCTTTGTGTGCTGCAGCTGAAGGGTCTTTGGAGTTGTGCTGTGTTGCTCGGGACTGTCTGACTGAATTTGACTGGGGTGATGCTCCAGACGGTTTTCCAAAAAACCCCTCAAGACCAATTGATTTGTTTTTCTTAGGCATTTATTGCTTTCCTTTGGGACCATGCTCTTAGCGGGCTTGCAGACAAAGAACAGATTTGGAAACAGCTTGGTGTTGGCTTTGTTTTGCAAGCTAGTGTTGCAGCTGAAACAGGGACCTCTTGAAAACTGGGTCCTACAACCCACAGTATTTATTGCTGGTGCTGTGTGTCTTTAGCGAATTGGGAATGCCAGGGCAGAAATAAAGTCAACTGATGCAATTTGGGTTTTTATGTATAAGGACATTACATTAGAGCAGCAATAGACTTGGTAGGTGTCAGTCTCAGGCCACACCTGCAATATTGTATGAAATCCTGGAAAAAGCATTCTTACAGAGATATTGACAAACTGTTGAGAAGGTGAGAGGAGCAACAAAGCAGTCAGAGCAGAAGGGACCAAATGATGAGGAAAGATTAAAAAAAAGCTAAGTGCCATATCTATGACTTTGCTAGAAGATGATTGATGGGAAACACAGATAAGTTTGAAGGGAGCCTGAACTCAAAAGGAAAAAAAAAAGAAAAAAGAGAGAGATAATAGTTAGGACAGTACAGGAAGGTATAACTAAGAGTGATGGGGTGAAATTAAGCAAGAGAAAATTTAAGCTGAATCTTAGGAAAAAATCATTACTGAAATATATTAGGCTGCTGAGTGATTGTCCATGGGGAGCAGTGCAAACTGCTGCCTGCAGATTGTTTAGCCTGAGCAAAATGTTTTCAGGCATGCAGCCAAGGAAGCTCCAGAAGCAGGAGACCGAAGTATATACCTTCATCAGTGCTTTTACTGTTTCATGTGTATTGTTTACAAGCACAATTTGCTTAAACCTAGAGCAGAAAAGCAGCCTTGACTACTCAGCCCTGTTGAAATTGGTGGGCATGAGATGTGTAAACATCTAATGGGGATTTTAGTCTGAAGGGCTCGATCCCCATTAGGAGTGAGGACTGGAAGAGCAGTATGTCATACCCAAAAGTCAGAGCATCGCCACAGCCAGCGCTGAATGGGCAGCAGGAGCCCTGTGCAGGAGTGCCAGTGGAGCTGACACACTCCCCAGCCTCTCCATCTCTCAGTTGTAGTGCCCTGGGGATGCATGTGTTTTGCTCTGGACCCAGAAAAGCATTTCAGGAAATAGCTGGTTGTTGTTGAGCCAGGCGGAAGGAAACCCTTCCTCCTCAGAGGCACCTGAGCAAGGCGGTGGTGGTGACCTCTTCTGTAAAAGCTCAGATTTCACTGTGTTCACCAGGCACGTGGGAACCTGTCTCCCTGCAAACCCTCCTGGGGGTGGGTGGGGGGGCCTTCAGGGTAGCATCTTGTTCTTCAGGAGAGCTCCTAACTGAAGTGGGGATTAGAATGTGGGAACTTTGTACTCCCTGGTAGAAACTGCTGAAGTTTGTTGAGAACAACTTAAATTTCCTGGGCTGGACAGTGGCAAGAGTAAACCCATGGGGCAGGCACCTTCTGAGAGCAGTGAAACCTGAGTTTCATTCCCTGCTTTGGCATCTTCCTTGAGCAGTAATGCTGCTGCCTTCTCCCATTGCATTTCATGTGTGATTTGCATCTTCTGGCTTGGCTGTGAGCTCAGGGTGTAAATAGAAGAAAAACTTATTTATGGGTTCCAATAAGCAATAGGGAGAGGCAGGAATGTAAGCTTCCCAGCTTGTCAAGATTGGCAGGACCTGCCTGGAAACAGGCATTTTAGGAACATTTCAAAATTCAGTGTTGAAAATTGGAAGGCATCTATGGATTTTGGGTGGCTTTGGACATAGCTGGCAGCTTGATGGGGATCTGAGGGCTTCAGTTTTTAATAAAGGGGTGATAAGCAAGTAGTTGAGTAAGAGCACAAAGTCACCAGGCTCTGGGTGGCCAGAAGTCCTGCTGGTGATAAGATGGTGTATTTCTTTATCATGAGGGACTTCTGTAGCACTCACCTTGCCTCACCTTTGTGAAGAAGAAAAATAGGAAACAGCCTTGGAAACAAGCCTGATCATTTACCTCTCTTTCTTCTGTTAGCAATTTTGCTCCATAATGCTTCTTACTGTTTTTAGAGTTCTGTTTTATAACCATTTGAAATAGTTTTGAGGTATTTTTTTTCCCTCTATTGCTGCCCTTTGCCTTTTATTCTATATATTCACTACTCCCTATCTAAAGAAATTCTGCCTAAATTCCTTGAGGGTCTGACCCTTCCGTTAGCTTTAGTTTATGCTTCTTTGTTCTTGTGTTTGACATAAGCTCAAACAGCCTTGTAAAATCTCATTTCTGTTCCCTTCAGGATTGTGTATTCCTCTATGAAATATTTTCCCCACCCTCCTCTACCCAGTTTCTTCCTAGAAAAGTGTTTCTATTTTAGTAACTGTTTTGTACAATTAATTTTAGACTTCTGGGTTCTTTTGTCACTTTCTCCATTACACGCTATTGTTCTACACTGAGCTTTAGTTATAAAATAAGCTTTACTCGTGTTTTGGATTTTCAACACTCCATCTCATTTCCTTCACATTCTATGTTTTTTCCTCTTCAGCAGTTCAGTACAGGGCTCAACAAACATCATGTTAACTTTTCAGAAAGGTTTATTCTGATCTAGGTTTGTTGCTGCTCACAAAGGAAGATGTAGAGTCTTTTCCCTGAAAGCTTTGTGTGCTTCATTCACCAAAACGATCTTCTACAAAATCCTGAGTTACAAAAACTATAAGTGGAAATAGGAAATTCACTTGTGCAACCTGTACTCGTCTTTATGTTCCTTTTTGGCAAGAACCAAAATTCTGAGCCTGTACGTTAGACTAGTACTGCAAGCTGCCCTACTGTCTATAATATAATACAATTTATTTTTAAACCAGACCTTTATCATAAACAGTGCTAAGTAGACACCCGGTTGAATCCAGATAAAAACATTGATGTAAATAGCTTAAAATGAAGAGGGATTCTGAAGGAAGAAATTTGGTTGAAGAAGGGAATGAAAATTCACAGTGAAATATGTTTGCTAGTCATACAGGGGTGCTGAAAGCTTCTGCAACGCACGTCTTGAACAGCTCATGCTGCTTTTTAGAACATGATTTTCCAGTTTCTTTTCCCTGGAGTGTGCCATTAGCTTCAGTCTTCCATTAACTTCCTTGGTAACTTCTTAAAAGAACTCTCTAGAGATGAGCATGTCTCTGGAGGACCAAATACCAGCTTGATGAAATCGAACAAATGAGTGATTTTACTGGGAGGCAATTTTGCTGTTTGTCTTTTTTATTTTGACTCCAATCAGGGAATAGAAAATCTGTTACCTTATATTTTGTGAGATATAGAATAGAAATTAATCTGAACACCTCATGATTAGTTTATGTGCTGCACTGGCTAGGAATTGAAAGAAAGAAAATGTAAGCTTTATCAGCTTTAGCATTTATAACAGGTATTATTTGTAAAATGGGATCCTTTTATTCTGCAATTCTGACCATAAACTTTAAATGCTTCCTGGAGTTTGAGGTGTCTGCAGAAGTTTCTTAAGATTAAATGCAAAATTCAACACAGGTTTTTCTCCAGACCTAGATACTTACAGGATTCAGCTTTACAAATGTAGCCCACACCTCAAATGATTCCTTCCCTTTATCTAAAGGACATAGAACTGGAAACAGAGCAAAAATGCCACATCTTTTCAAGCAATACTATCTCAGAGTATTGTACAGCATTTTCCAGCAAACATTGTCAATTTACAGATTCCTGTGATATTTAGTAATGAGTAAAAAAAATGTTTTTTGTTATGAGCTAAAATGTATCACAGCTTTTTCTGTCTTGAGTGAGTTTATGGGTTTCCACAGTTCCTGTTGGCACCAATCAAACATAATTGTCTGAAAAGATAATAATGCTTTAGAATAATTTGGCTTCAGGACAGCTTTGCCTGAGCCAATTCTGTGATAGTTCCCTTAGTGCTTTTCAGGGCTATCTCCTAGCAAAGGCACATGCTGTCTTTTAGGAGCAAAAGAGTTCGTATCTGGTCAGCCCCTACACGGTTGCTGTTTCGTATATCCTGCTTGCCACCTGCTCCATCAGTAGCTGCTGTCAGCAGTTGGTGTCACACTCCAAAACACAGATATAGCCAACTGTATCCTGGGCTGACCAGCAGGTCAAGGGAGGTGATTCACCCCATCTCCTCTGCTCTTGTGAGACCCCACCTGGAGTGCTATGTGCAGCTCTGGGGCTTCCGACATAAGAAGAACATGGATCTGTTGGAGTGAGTACAGAAGAGGGCCACGAAGATGATCAGAGGACTGGAGCACCTCTCCTATGAAGACAGGCTGAGAGAGTTGGGGTTGCTCAGCCTGGAGAAGAGAAGGCTCTGGGGAGACTTTGTAACAGTCTTTTCAGCACTTGAAGTGGTCCTACAAGAAATCTCTAAAGGAACTTTTTTTAAAAGGGCATGTAGTGGTAAGACAAAGGGGAATGGTTTTAAACTGAAAGAGGGTAGATTTAGATTAGATATAAGTTCTTCACTGTGAGGGTGGTGAGACACTGGCACAGGCTGCCCAGAGAAGCTGTGTCTGCCCCATCCCTGGCAGTGCTCAAGGCCAAGTTGGACTGAGCTTTGAGCAACCTGAGCTAGTGGAAGGTGTCCTTGCCCATGGCAAGCATGTTGGAACTAGGTGAGCTTTAAAGTTCCTTCCAACCCAAACCATTCAATGATACATACACACATACATACATATTTAATTTTCTCTATGACATGTGCACACTGCTCCTAGCAAAATGAATCTGGTCCATTCAGGAGTTCTCAGAACCTGTAGGCGCTGAGGTGGTGTGCATCAGGCTGGGACTGGGACTCAGCTGGGGAAGCTTTCCAGCAGTGTTTGGGCAAGATCCCAGGAGATCACAGCCAAGGCCCCTTACTCTCTATAGATTCTGAGTTAAAACAAATGAAGCCAGATGGTCAAATATTGTTAAAGCTGTTTTGCTTCCAGACTTTTGTTTTTATGGTATGCTGTCATGATGTGGAGATATGTCAGCATGTCAGACAGCATAGGGTCTGCCAAAAAAGTGGTGGAGGACTGTTCTGGGTAGAGGGAACAAATCCTGGCATATATTGTACTCATACCCTTGATCAGTGAAGCTGTCTCTTCTTTGCTTAAGTTGTTTTACATTGTAGCACAACAGAAGAAGAATGTACCATGATGGAAGATTTCCTCTAGCAAAGCCTCTCCAACTCAGTTGATTCCCAAATTGCTGAGTTGGGAATGGTAGTGATCTGTGAGTTGGTGGTCTTATTCTGAAGCACACTGCATTCTCCTTTTGACTCTCAATGAATCCAAGCAGACTTTACAATTCATAGCATAAAAGGAAAACTGATCACATTACACTTAACTGTAAATGCATTGTATTTCATATGAAGGCAGTTTTCATGAGTAAGAAACTTTCTCTCCATATTTTACTTTTCATATATTTTCTTTTTAAGAGAATCATGAGGCAAATACAGAGACAAAAAAGTAGTTTGAGGTTTAGTAGAAATCATTGGGTTTAAGAACAAAGGTAAAGAAGTCCCATCTCCAAATAAAAATGTCAATGTGTAAGCCACCTGTGAAAGGCAAGGAGATTTCTTTTTACAAAGGTCATGGAGATAATTGCTGTGACTGTAATTTTTTTCAGGAAAGAGCTTATATGTTCTTTTTCACATATACAAATCAGAGATGTACTATCTAGGCTCTTAGTGTGGAAACTTTCCTATAAGGATAGTTGCAGTGATGAACAAGACCGCTTTAGTGGGCTTTTGCTTTGCTATTTGAAAATCATCCAGTACATTGAGATTTCCAACAGAGCTGATTATTTAACCATTATGCGTGTACATTACCAGCTTCATGCTGGATAACTGCAGCAAATAGCCTCCTCTTGATGGGATGGCAGACATCTCCTTCCTGCATGGTACAAACACTGCTGTTGGCTTTATTGTTCGATGAATGTAAAATTTAGCCTTGGGTAAGGAGTTAAAATGACAGTAGGGACTGGCCACCAGCCTGCTATCAAAACGGTACAGAAAAGATAGAATTAGCACATGTTTCTAACATCCTCTATCCTGTTTCAGCACTTTAAAGAAAACAGATGCATATATGATCGTTTTCATATAGGCCTTTGCTTTTGTATTGCAGCTGGAAATTATGTTTTTATAGTGCATATATACCACATTAGAGTCCTCAGTGTTCCACAATAATATTTATCTTTATCACTGCGCAGAATTCGCATAGTCCAGGAGCTTAGCTGTGCTCTTGCAATAGCTTAGCTTTTTTAATGGATAATCAGAAAACAAATCTTGGCATTGTGGCAGGAGCTGGTCTTAGTCTTCCAGTTTATTGGGCAATATTCAAGTTGTTTGTACAATTCCATGGATATTTTGGATACTTTATAGACAAATATAGATCCAGTCCCTGCCCCAAGGAATTTACACTCAAAATTCAAGGTGGCACAGGAGTGGAAGAGAAAGCAGAGATGGCTGTAAGGAGTAAATCATCAACTTGTAGGGCAACATAGTGTCAGCATTGTGAATACCAAAGTCACTGAAAAAGCTGCTTTTTTTGTAGATTGTATTCTTCTTCTCTTATTAAATATTCAGTTTTGCGGTGATGTTAATGTGTAACCACTATGAGACCATGTAGATAGCAGTTGCTAGAGGTCGAAAGTCACAGGTCAGTGTACTAATCACAGCACACTGCACCAGCCAAACACCAGCCATGGGGTACTGAGCACAAGGCAGCAGTGTTACCCTGAGCAGACTGCTTCCACATTGCTTCCTCACAGGAACACTCATTTTAGGATGCAGTGCCAATTCTTCCAGTCGGCACACTGCACAAAACAGTTTTCTCTTTGTCACTGAACAATTTTAAGGATACAGTCCAGCACAGTAGGTCTGTAATCTTGTTTATTCTTTGCAGACGCTGCATGTCTCTCTAAAAGCCTTAGAGATCATCACCCCCTTGTTATCATAGCAGGTATGTGCCTTGTAATCTTGCCGTACTAATTGTTGAGAAAATGTGCTTGGTAGTCTACACCAGCAGAATCCCAATTGCCAAGGTAATTAATAGTGTTACAGACTTCAAGGCCATAATGCTCATCAGTTATTAATTAGCAATTCATTTTGCTGAATAAATAATACTTATGATTGATGATGGAACTTGTAATTGGGCACTAGTAGTGTTCCTCAAGGGAACAGCTTCTCTGTGAGTATTAACTATGACAGTAACAGCTCAGAAACCCAAGATCATTTAAGAAAATCTACTCTAAACAACTGTGACACAATCAAGGCATTTACATTCAGTGTTGGAAAAGCAGCGATTAAGTGGTGGAGGCTCCCCTATGCCAACCAAATGCTACTGTTTTTGTCTGTTTTGCTTTCCTTTAAGCATTGCCTCCTTATAAGGAAGTGCCCTATATAGTTTTATGGCATGCATTACATTGTCTTTATGGGCTTTCATGTGCATTCTTCACAAGTTTAGAAGACAGTATAATAAATGAAATAGTTTCCCAAGAACAATAACCAATTCAAAAGGAATTTGCTCAGATTAAATCTATATCAGATTAATAGGTTGTGGAAAATCAATTTTATTTTGTATTAGTTGGCACTACCTTTTGGCATAAGTAAAATTGAGCTTAGCCCTCCTCTCCCCAGAATGGAAAGAGAAGCTGGTAAATAAAGCAAATAAGCTGTTAGTTTTAACTGGGTAGTCAACAAAGACAAGTATGGGAGGTCAGCTGCTGACCAGATGCTGCCTTCAATTAATATTCCAACCCTAAAAGACATTTATCGTTCAGTTTAGAAGGCAGAGCAGCTGAGTCATAAAAGCAGCCCACAAAAGATATTTTAAAGCATTTATAATGGCTAAATTGCTTGAAATAAATTAGCCCTGAAAATAAACATATTTTGTACAGTTTATGTAAACCAAATTCTTTCTCCTTTAAATTTCTTGGACTAAGAGGGAGTTTGTGTTTGACAAGAGCATGTATTTGCTTCATTACTATATGTGTTTCTTTTTTTTTTTTCCCTTTGAGAAGGGTTAATAAACTATAAGATATCATTGCCAACTAAAAAAGTCATGCACCCTTTTAAGGGAGGAAGATACTGCAGAAGAACAAGGTAAAAAGAAATGCAGAGACTGTGTTGTAATGCTAACAGGCAATTAACAAACTCATGGGTGTTAATTATCTTCATACTGTATCATGTTCAATTAGCTCAGCCCCTGCAACAAAGGCAACCATGAGCAATTGCTTTGATAGGCGTACAGTACTTCATTTGTAGTTAATCGGTTTAAGCCTTGCAGTTGCTAGGCTACACCAGTCTCCAGAGGTAAAAAGCTGCACAGATGCACTATGTTTAAATGACTACAGAGAACTGTTTAAACTCAAACCATGTATAACTCTTTATTGATTTTTCACAGAAGATCTCAGCTCTGATGATAAGGTTTTGATATATTTTCCTGCTACAGCCAGTTCCTTGGAGTATTGCAGAAAAAAAATCTGTCAATATGCTTCTATTATGATCTCTTGATCTGTGGCTATAAAAACCTTTAGCTGCAGCCCTTATTATAAAATAATGGAAGAAGCAATATTTGATTTTTTCCTTTTCTTTTTTTTCCTCTTTCCTCTATAATACATGGAGATTTTTTCTTCCCAGTGCCTCTGGAACTAAATCATAGTATGTTCCTTCCATATTTCTATGTTAGAATAATACAGAAGAATTTCTAGCACTAATTAATTTGATTGACTCTCAGCAGGAAAGGATCAGCTGTAGCATCATGAACTTTAACAATAACTACCAACTGATGGGCAGTTCACATCAATAAGACCATCACTAGCCTCCCTCACCTGTCACCAGGCAGGGAATGAGCAATAACCACCCCCTGCAGATGCACTGCTTAGCACTTTCTGCCCGATTAGCAATTTATAATGGTGATCAAGAAACAGTCAGCGGCAAATCAAGACAACTGTCTGGCTGCCTGTTTAATTGGCCTTGTTTGCTTTTTGATAAATGGCTCGTGACTGCTATAGGCCTCTGTATTTTGACTTTTAATAGGCCACTGTGATTAGACTACCAACAGATACTAGGTCAAAACCGAGGGAAGGTGCAAAAAATGTTAATTAATATCAATAATAGGCAATTATTAGTTAGACAGAAGGACCTACTAGCTGTGTGCTCTAATGACTCAGAGCTAACTTGAAGGGAAACAGTGCCAAATTAGCATAACTGTGTATGCAGGCTGCATGGTGGATCCCAGCGAACATCTGTTATGTAATTCAAACAGGATTCTTCCTTTTTGCATGATACTCACAAAATCATTAATTCTTTTTGGTCACTTCGAGACACTAATGATACCCTAGTGGTTACTGATCTAGCAGTTGGGTTCTGTATTGGTCCTTCATACCAAGAGCTGCATTGTAAAAGTTAATTTGGGTGTGATTTTCAAGATTTTTAAGTTAGTAACTCATATAAAGGTCACTAATACTGTACTTGGAGGAGCACATGCCGAGCAACTGTGTTACTCCAAGTGTTGCTCTCACTACAAATAACTATTTTGGCCCTTTGTCTCTTTTAGGAAAACAAGCAAGCACAAAACAATGGGCACTGAAATACTCGTGTGCTCGCTATTGCTGACTAGGTTAACATACATGATGTGATAACACATGGTATGATGAAAGAGTCAAAATTATTACATATGGGAGTGAGACAAAGAATTAAAGGAGGTCCTCTGACTCCCTAATGGATCTATTTGTCTCTGGTGGTTTTCAGGATATTGGGAATGTCACCTTCATTGCAAACACCAAGCAGCCAAAGCACACACAAGCAAAGGGGAAGCTCTTCACTTACAAGAAGTATTTTAAATAAAATTTATATTGAAGGGTGATGGCCCTAGATTTTAGGGGATACTTTATTCTTGTAAACTTAAAACTCTAAGCGAGCTGAACTCTTTTGATGGTAGAGATTAGAGGAGGCTTGTTCAGAGTGCATTATCTTGTAAGCAGTTTTATCACACTACTGGTATAAGTGATCGTTTGTTTTTTCACTGAAATGGTCAGAAATCCTGTTCAGTAAGGATACTGATAATACATGCTATATGATACTGTTCTCACCAAGCTTCTCCCTCCCTCCTGGCCAAGCACCTGCATTTGTGTGATTGGATAAAGGGTTAGTAAGAGCCAACTTCTGATACAGATTTACTCTGGGTATTTCTAAGGCAATTGCAGTCCCCACTAATATCGACATGACATTGATGGGAATTCTATCATGACTGAAGAAGACACATTGATGCAAACAGAGTCAGGGCCTCATTATCAAGCCCAGAAGAAACATCTGAGACTGCTGGCTCAGGGAAGTGCTGCAAGTCTCTGCAGAGGCTCATCCTGACTGAGGTGGAAAAACAACCTCTTGTTAAGAGCCACATCATTATATATATCTATATATCATTCCTTTATCATTCTATATCTTTCTCTATGTATCTCCTTTCACAGGTGTAAAATCAGCAGGTGTTACCAATCCCTGATTTGTTTGGTCAGCAACATGCAGCACCAAGATCAGGTTGATGGATGGTCTACTTTGGACACGGTCTAGCTCTTAGAACCCATACCACTGAATTTCTGCTGAAATGTACTGATATATGTTACAACTGTTTGGAGAAGAAATGTTTGTGCAGAGCTTTACAGTGGTATTTCAAAATTACTGTATGACCTATATTCTAAAGTTAGGGGAAAAGGCAGGCTCTCAGTAGCTGAGAGCTCACCTCTGGTGACAAGATGAGAGGTGTGCTGTTTCAGATGTCTTAAAAACAGTATTTGGGAAAGAGAACATGCTCCTGGCACATCATCTTTTGTAGGATTCAGGTGTCTGACTGCTGAGAACCTGCAGTGCTGACTGACAGAGGAGAGAAAGAAGTGTTTCATGCTTAGCAATGCTTCGCTTGTCAAGGGAAAAGTTACCGGAAGCTGAACCCCTTTATTCACAGGGAGGAACAGAGGGAGCCTGTAAGGTTTAGGAGAAGACAGGTCACTGTAAAATGAGACAGAATCTCAGGTCTGGAAGGGCAGGAAAAGTTGAATGGTGCCTAGTGCCACTTTCCATCTCTTCACCTGCTTGTCTGTTTATCAGGAATGTGCCTTGTGGAAACCACTCATGGCTTCCAACAAATACACATGGCAGGGAGCATAAACACTTGTTTTCCTCACATGTGTCTTCTGGCTGGTCTCCGTTGTTCAGCAGCTCCCCTTTCTAGGGTGCCACTGCACTGGTTGTGCAGGAAGCCAGTGCCAGGGGAGGTCTCTTGACTTCTAGGCAGTCTGATGCTTGACAGCCACAAGCCTGTGAGGGCTCAGCCGGGCTAAAAGGGAATCATAACAGGAACAAGGACAAATTACCGCCTCTTATTGTGACTGATTTTCAGTATTACACTGCTAATTTGCAATAGAAGAATACATAGGAGCTCCTGAGGAGATTGTGGTACAATTCTATGGTGAAAATAACTCTTCCAAAGAGTTTGAGCTAAACAAACAAGGCGAGAAGAGATGTTTGCACTTTCTAGCTGGAAGCAGGAGCAAGGAGAGGCACTGACTGAGTCAGACTTTGTTCACTTTCCCATTTGCCAAGCTCTAGTCCAAGTCTTAGCTACAGAACTGCCCACCTAAAAATGTTAAAAACTTCCTGTATATTAAAAAAGCCCCCCAAATTTATGTAATGCTTAATGAGCACAGTCACCTGTAATATTGTTTTTCTACTAGAACTAATATGTGTGCACTTTTTTCAATATATTTACAGCAAACTGAGTATGAAAGTTGTGAGTTTACAGAATTATCTCCCCACTTAGAAATACCATAAGTAAAAGGTGAATAATCAAAGATGAAAAGCCCAATGCAGAGCATTTAGATGCTGCCTATAATTTCTGATTTCTTTTAGCTATGACTGTCATATTATTGCTGTTCAAGGACAAAATTAGCTGAATTTACTTAGTTTTGGCTGTTTTGGGCTAGGTTCTTCCATGTTAGCCATAATTTCATAACATTATTTTAAACAGAAAATACTTCCACTATCTACAGCTGAATATTAATTTTTTTTAAGTTTTGTTTTGTTTACATGGAGTATTTGAACACATTTGAAGATTTTTTTTTAACTCTATACTTCTATTCATTTATATAGGATTTGTCTTGAAAGTAATTTGCTTAAAATACAGAAGTTCTGAAATCTTAAGGGCATCTAACTTCAGCTCAGTTGTTGTCTGTTATCTATCTCTCTTAAGCTTTCTTGATATCTAGAGATTTAAACAGTGGTTTGGAAGAAGAAAACAAAACAAAACCAGCAACCCCCTCCTGTAGTTTATGTACCCTGATTGACCTTTCTGTGTTCTCATTTATTTTGCATAAATTATTTTACTAACCTCATCAGGGAAAGAAATGTGGAAATGTAAGTTTTATACAGTATGGAAACATTGCACTGGGAATCATGAGTGATACAACACATCTTGGTCCATAAGAACTATTGTTTGAAGAGCTGTGTGAGGTTTTTATTTCAGTAGGAGAATTTGGCCCAGGTGTTAGGTGTAATGTTTTGTTTTCCAGCTCCCTTCAATTATGTGAATTGTTTCTATCAATAGAAGTGAGTAATGCTAGCACAGAGAAGTCTCTTCTGGTGTTCAGGTCTGCTAAGAGCTGAAGCACCAGAGCCTTGTGCTGAAAGAGGTCACCGCTCTTTTGAGGTTTCCTTGTTGTTCCACATTAATTCTGACTAAATGGCTTCTGAGATGCTCTGAAACCCTCTCTATTATAGGCAACCCCAAGAAATTACTTTTAGGTAATAAATAGTCTAGAATATATATATATATATGTTCAGTATTTTTTAGTATTTTTTTGTTCTCACACAGTCTTCAGTCATCTTCTACCCCATCCCATTTGATTTCCCTGGTAACATGGTTTTTGAAAAGCCTAGAAAACTGTTGCTTCCTTTGAAAAAAGAATTTGAGAAGTTTTCTCTAGTGTGGAATGGGAAAAATTCTGAAATTTGGAAAAGCTTTGAAGCATAAGAAAAGCATTTACAAAAGTTGTTTCAAAAATGGATGAGTGTATTATGTAGGTCAGATTTCCATCTTTCTATGAACCCTAAAGTGCTGGCCATTGTAATCAAATTTTGCTTCATGCATGGCTTTCATCCATGAAGGTTTCTTCTGGAAAGCTGTGAGTCCCAGGAAGTTGGCTGTGCATATCCTAGATTTACAAATAGGAACACAAAGTGGTTTTGTCTGATTTTGTTTGTTTGAGCAACATCAGAAAAGTCCTTTATCTTTCCAAAATAACATTCCATGTATTTTTCATGGTCTCTTGAATGAGATCTTTACTATTACGTACATGGAGTGAGAAACTGTATTGATGCATGTGTTATGTTTCACATTATGTCAAATAGGTTATTTATGAATTTCATTTTAAAAGGATATGACTTTATAAGATTTCCATTTTATTAGCTGTTTATTTCAAATCAAGAGAGAGTACTTTATCACAAACTTTCATTTCGGAGCACTGAGTTGAGATTTTTGCAAAAGATGTCTTTGTCTATCTCCCCTGTTTTGCACAGCCTGTTCACTGGCAACCTGTTACCCCATGTCCCTGATAAGATAATGGTGATTGTTCTTTGCACAAGTTGTTTTTGGCAGGACAATCAATTAAAAAAATCCCAGAGATGTGTAGTATCATTTTTTGTATCTCAAAACCCAGGTTCTGGATTGTTAGAACAACAGAATCCAGGAAAAATTATTTTGATTTCCTAGGCTCATAATAGCCAATTCTGACTATACTTTGGTTTATGTTTAGGAGGTTTTGTATGGCAAACATTTCCAGGCAGGGATTCTGCTACTGTTTTTGTGCTGTGCTGATGAAAATGTACCTCTCCTTCTATGCTTGCCTGATTCTTACACAGTACTGTCCTGACCATAAGTATTAGAAATTTGCAAATGAATGTGGTGCTATGTGGTTACTGAATCTAGTACATTAGGAGTACAGTATTAAAATTAAAACCTGAACCCAGCTAAAATTAGGGCATAGCCCTGGTTGTGAGGATTAGAGAGAGGCTGAATTAAAGCCCTGTAAATTCAGAACAAACAAAGATAGATCTTTGCCTTTCTCAATTATTATATTTTTTTTTTATATTGGAGGCATCTGGAGACTTAATCTTGAAATTCAATTCAAGTATCTCTTAAGGCATAATAGGTTTCAACAAAATTATCTTCCATGTCAAATAGCATTGGAAAACCCTCAAATTTACAATTTGAAGTGCATTGCTACTTTTCATGTGTTTCAGGTAACCTGTACATTTTTTTATAGATAAACTACCAAACAGAAAAACATGAGAGGGAGAATGTTCTCTTTATATTAATCTATAGTCTCAGGATACTGCACTGGAATTTATTGTCACATGCTGTGAAGAAAGCACAGACTTTCAGATTCTATTAACATGAAAAAAGCAGTTCAGCAAAGATGAAAAAAAAACACAAAACAGGTAAGAAGAAGAAAATTAATGACTTAGTAAAAATTTAGATCCAAGCAGCCCACCACATAGTATTATTTTCAGACTAAACTATGTGTTACCTTTGTATGATGATCGTATCAGTTTTAGGCACATTTGTCATTAATAATGAAAAAAAAAAGCTATAGGAACAAAATTAGTATTCCTGATACTTAGGGATTTATTTTTGTCTGGATTAACATAGAAACAATAGCCTTTGAGAAGAGGGGGACTGATGGGATTGGATGGTCACACTCAGACCGAGCCACGTGCTGCAGACTCAGATGCACAGGATGCGTTTGGGAGGAAAGTAAAAATTCTGCTCTCATCTAAGCCCAAATCCTGTAAGACTCATTCAAAGCAAAATCCTTCAAGTGTATCCATTTAATCTGTGAGACCAGATACAAGATTAATTTGAATGTACTACTAATCTATAGATCTCCAGACACTGGAGTTTCTCATAGGGGCTGCCTGAGATGCTGCCTGACATGGTGATGCTCACACAGCTCATTGTCTGAAGAGACCTGAGCATCTGCGCTCTGCATATTTGCCTTGCCCAGAGTCTCAAAACTGCTTTAAATTTGTTTTAGACTCAGAGCTCACAGCATGAGCTCCTGGACATACTTTCGACTTTCATCTCTGGAGCAAGAAAAGAAAGCCACCCTAGTGTCCTGATGTAGCTGCTCTCTTCTGTTGGACAGAAATAAAAATCATTGCTGTCAGAAGGAAAGAGCTGTTATTTAACTTTCTGAAAATGTTAATCTTTTCCTTAAGTAAATCCATGTGTAGTTAGAAAGTAAGGCTTAAAGAGAAGCAGAACAACTTCTCACTGAATGTTCATTTTGATGGGATCAAGCTTACAAGAGTGGATGCATATTTGGGTTGCCTGACACCACCTATATTCACATAAAAACATCCAAGCCACTAAAAAAATTAAATCATACTTCTTTCAGGTTTTCTGTGAGAAAAATATTCTGCTCTTGGCCAGCTCAAAACAGTCTTCTACCCCTATCATTTTCATATCTTATGTTTGTGTTTGTAAGTTCTTGTGGAAATTCAACATCTTTGAATCACCCAGATTTTATCTGGGTGACATTCAGATGAAGGATTCGAGCAAATGCAGCAGTTTCACCCAGCAGTGCTTTGTGTACCCTTTAGTATTTCACTTCTAAAATCAATGCTCAAAATAAACTAAGTAATTTCTCCCTGAACACAAAGGACCCCAGACTTAGCGATGAAGGGCAGTAAGGGCACCTCATAGCCCCGCCACTGTGCAGCTGATCTCCGGGCCCTGCAAATCATGAGAACAGGTGTAATGGACTTTGCTCATAGGCAAGTCATCTTTTAAGATTATGTTGAGTAAAAGTTTGTTACTAAGGACAAATACCTCCTAAATTTTATGAGGCCCTGATGGTTTGTTTGTATAGGCTTCTTTATATATATTTTTTCTTTTGCACTTGATTAGGCATCTTTGGCTTCCCAGACTTTCAGATTGGAATGAGACCATAACTTAGGGTTTACCACCTTCTTAATTTGTACCTTATCACTCTTTTTCACTCTAAGTCATCTCTGTGCTAAATAAAAATAAACTGTATGTTAAGTATATCATAAAACCTTCTGGTACAACCATAATTCGTGCACCCAGCCACAGATTGTGTTATAAATAATTGTTCTTTACTAGACTATTTTCAGCAGTCAGCCTGTAGCTATATGTTTCCTCAGGAATTGTTCATCACGTTAAAAATTACCACATGGTTAACGAATGTTCTGTTTAGCATTTTCACAAAGAATAATTGACATAGGTGCACAATCAGTGCTGTCTATACTAACTTAAATTTAGCTGCTTCAGCTCTCATTAATGCAAAAAATTGCATGAAATGCTGTATTCTTATGGTGAAAAGCTTAATAAATGAAGCACAGTTCTGCTTTTCTGTCTTTTATGTTATGCAAAATAAGTGAGGATTTGTTCTTTGGGGTAGTGAGATGTTTTTGGAGGGCAAAGGTTCCGTTAAAGGAAGCTTTGGACAGGCCCAATACATGACCAAATTTTCAATGAACCTCCAAGCATTTATTTTTAATACAATTTAGTTGTGAAATCTGAATTCTATTCCTTGGTTGTAGTGGTTAGTATATTTTAAAATCATAGAAGCTTAATTGTGACTTAAGAAAGTCCTTATTTAGGGTAGACTTTTAATTTGATTGCTGTCTGTCCTGCTGTGTAAAAAGTCTCTTGGGTATGGATTTTTAAGAGTGTGTGTTCTCCTTTACATTTTACTGTGTGACAATTCCTCTTTACCCATCCTCTCCATCCTCTGAGCAATCCAAGAGCAGACAATAGATACATACTAATGGAGCTGTGTACTTGCCATCTGTAAGAGCAGCTGCTCTCCTGCATCTGTACAATATGTTGGAACTGAGAGCTTCACTAATCTGCATAATAAGGAGAAGGCTTATCCCACTCTAGCTAATAATCGCAAGCAATCGATGCACTTCATTCCCCCACTGTAGAACACCACAAAGTTTCAATATGTTTACATATTCTCCAGATATGGAGAGGTCAAGCAAAAGAATGGACTGCTCATTCTGCCTCAAACAAACAAACAAACAAATTCCATTCTCCATCATCTGTCAAACTGTTATCAACAAAACCCTGTTATAGTATTCTTATTTTGCAATTCAGATAGAAAATTAGAAACCTTAAGAAGTGAATTAAAATGTCAGTATATCCAATCAAGCATAGCTTTTAAACTGTCTATAACGTTGAGCATCTTGGGTTTTTACTAAGACTCCTCTCTCTAACCCTGACTGTCTTGATTTCCCCACCAAATATAATCCAGATGGAGGAGTGATACAAATTAATGTATTTTGGTACTAATTTATTACAGACAAACACTTGCAGATGATTGTACAAATGTCCTGCTCCTAACTGTTCTGCATATATAGCATGAATTTGAAATTCACAGCCATTTTAGAATGGAAATGATTCCATGATGGGTCCATTCCAATGGGTCCATGATTCCCATACAGACAGAAATGGCTGTAATGCTATATTACACTGAGAAGCAACAGAATGAGAAAGAAAATAGGCTGAAAGCGAGTGATAAGCAGTATTTATTTTCATTTTGTTTACGACACCAGGATGAGATGTGTAACTCATCTCTACCAGCATTCTGGAGGCAGCAAGGCTGAGAGCAGAGAAATGATGAGAAAAAATCCATGAAGAAAATAGAAAAGTAAAACTTGAAGGTAAGGGAATATCTGCAATCCTGTACAAGACATAAAATATAAACGCTATTCTTGGATTTCTTGTGACCCAGTTGCAATCATGTATTTTCTAGTATTGACAATTTACCTTAGATGAAATGCAAGAGACATTTCTGAAAGAAAACTGAATGCAATGCATTCACAGCGTTGAATTAATGTGCAATCCTCTGTACCTTGTTTGTTTTCCTGGCAACTGCAGGAGCTGTAGGCTGTAGCAGCAGCCCACAGAAGGTGGGCAAAGAAGTCTTCCTTCCCTCCCTCCCTCCCTGAGGAGGATCCCGATGTAGTCACAGTGACTTCTTGAAATCTGCCTGGGTATTCTAACATATTTATAGAGCATAGTGGAAATAACTGACTCAAGAACAGTGTTACAATGATCTATGAACTTGTTATGGCTAGCAAAGCTTATAGGCCACATGTTAATTCTGATATTCTTTTGGTGTATTATTGTAAAGCTAAAAGCAAAGCAAACTTCCTGGAAAACATGTTTTGGTACAGTGCATGCTAGGCAAACAGTTCCACTGTCTGCCAGGTGTGACCTTGAGCAATGTCTACTGCAATAGGCACTGAACTGCAGCGCTATCAATGTTGTTTTGTAGTTAACTGTTCAGAAGGGTATCAGAAGCCCAGTATCAGAAAAGCTTGGTATCATGGTTACATGTCATTTTCTTATGTGTGTTATGAACTATGAGTCATAGGAAATAACAGGTTTTTAAAAACTTAATGGCAGAATCGCTAAGAAGGGTGCCGTATGGCAAATCACTTGGAAAATGTGAAAAAACTGGATGCATGTGTGCTATGCAAAGCTGTGTACACCCAAGTAACTTGTCAGCTCCCACAGACTAGAATTGTTAAATTGGGCACAGCCATAGCTATGTTTAGAAGCTGCAATTAGTTTTATCTAGCCCCAGTAAACCATGGTTTTGGTGAGTGAAGCCCATGTGCCCTCAGACCTAGAGGGGCTGAGCAACAGAGTGGCCCCTTCAGCCAGAGCCCCCTGTGCATTGGAGCTTGCCTTGAGCACCTTCGCTTCATGCCTGCACTTACCTCTCCCAGCACAGGGAAGTCCTTGTGGCAGCACTTGCAATTTCTGTACAGCAGGATCATAGAATGGTTTGGGTTGGACTGCACTTTAAGGTCATTTAGTTCCATCCCCCCTGCCATGGGCAGAGACACCTTCCACTAGATCAGGTTGCTCAAAGCTCCGTCCAACCTGCCCTTGAACACTGCCAGGGATGGGGCAGCCACAGCTTTTCTGGGCACCCTGTGCCAGGGCCTCAGCACTGTAAAGCTGCTTCAAAGCAGGAAATGCTGGGAGCTGGCAGTGATTATTTTACTTCTCATGACATCAGGGTGGTTTCTTTTGCGCACCAGTAGCTGGAATCAGATAACTATCTCTAAAGTTTGATTTTCAGTCTAGAAGATGCTTATCTTGGAAACACAAACCAAATACGCTCCAAATAATCTTGAAGTTATTATGCTAAAATCGATATATTACTATTTTTAGTTCTTCCAAAAGTCAGGGCTTAAACATGATTTATGATAGTACAGTGTTGGTGATTCTAGAGACCATACTTGTGAGAAGCTGTGTATTTCTGAATGTGCAGGTAACAGATACACAGGAAAAAGAGTGGGTAAGGTTGAATCACTTGTGACAAAAAGGGGATTTTCTGAAGAGTATTAAGCGATATTCTGGCTCTGGTTCTGGAGCCCAGGCAAGCAGCCTTGGCGTTCCCCATCTGTGTCAGTGGGTGTGTAATAGCTCCCAAAACAGAATTTGGGGGAACACATTAAGTTAAATGTGTTTTGTTTTTTGTTTCCTCCCCAAATCTGGGGTTTTGTGGTGCCTTGGGCATGCAGGAAGTACACCAGTTTGTCTGCCACATTATCATTTAATATTGCCATTCATACTGCAAGGGAGCACTATGGTTGGTCCTCTTATGTTTCATGCTGGTTTTGTACTCTGAGCTCTACAAAGTGAAAGGAAGCCTGGGAGAAAACTCAGGTCCTGAGGATTTGGAGGTAGTGTTGCGTACACCCACCCACCTTTTCACTGCAGTCAGCCTGGCCCTTTACTCACATAAAAAAAGAAACAGTAGCTCTAATGGGGGAAAATCAACAAAACCCAGTGACACCCCAGATGTCCACCCTCCATTCAGTGACTGATAAATGCGCAGCAGATGGTGTGAGTGCTCCCGGATGTATTTACAGATCAATGTAAAAGTACGTCATAAATAGCCAACAGCAAATGCAAGTCACCTACCTTACTGCTGGTGCCTTGGTGGCACGGGTGAGACCGGCCTGATGGGAAACATGGAGGAAGAAAAAAATTGAAGTTACCTGTGATGAATGACAGATTCCCTATTGCGCTTCTTACGTCTTACAAGCTCAAGCGCCTTTTATTCCCAAGGACAAATTCAGAGACTGTTAACTGTGTTAGTCAGTATTATTGCCACCTCCTTCTCTGTAGATGCAGTGATCTTACCCCAGCCTAAGGCAGGATCTGACTTTATCCCACCCTCTGTATGTATGGAAATGTTGAGTGATGTGCAGTCTCACCAAACCTTGTGGGACTGAATCATGGAAATCACTGTTTGCCTCTCTGCAACAAGTTCTCCTCTCTTTTCCAAAGATGGAAGAAGAAGGGGAAAGTATATCTGGCTTCTTTATTTCCCCATAGAGCAGCAGCAGTGGTTTCACTGAAGCACTGATGGCAGGGACCCTTGTGGAAGGCTGAACACCTGGGTAAGGGACCCAGTCCCTCATACTGCATCTCACTAAGCTGTGTGCTGGGCAGCGGGGCTTTGCTAAAGCAATGAAGGAGCCTTGCTTTATCAAAGCAGAGTTTTACAGGTTTCCTGGTTTAGAGAAGGTTTGTTATCCCCCAAGGCTAATCGAACAGGAAAAAAAAATCAGTAAAACATTTTCCAGTGGTATTATTTTAACAGCTGTAATTATGACATGCTCTGTAAACAAATGTGGGCACTGCATGTCTGCCACCAAAAGGCCCCATAGTCTAAATAAAGGTGTTCTCCTACGTGAGCAGAAATAACCCCATTATTCCTCAGCTTGCCTTAAAAGCAAAGCGGCCTCTCTTACTTGCCCCTCTTTTCCTTGTCTGGGTTTTGATGCTGAAGTTAGTCATGTTTCCTCCAAAACAAACCACACATAAACTCATACTTGCGAGTAATAAACTTATTACTTGTGAGATGGTTCACATCTGCAAAACACCTCAGTAAAGGCTGTTAGAAATATTATTCTCAGTAAAATTCAGGTTAAATTTTTTGCCCAGTGAAATCAATGGCAACAACCTACTCAGACTAAAAAAAGTATGTCTAGGTGTGGGAATGCTTTGAAGTCCCACAGCTAGCAGATGACCACCAGGAGCATTTTAGAAATAGTCTTCTTTAATAAGTATTTATGAATTCAGCCTTTTTTTTTTTCCATTTAGAAATATTTCTGTAGCTAGGGTAAAACCGAAACTTTGTAACTTTTCCAGTTTCTCTCAATTTGAAAGTGTTCCTGTGATTCCTCAGTGCAAGTGCAGGAAGAAAGTACTGCACAACCTAACTTTAGCATCTATATTTTAATATCAATGTATTGATAAATTTAGCCTGCTATTGTAGTACTGGACTGAATATTTGTGACCTGATAACCTTCCAGAGCTGCTTTCAGACTTCAGCTAGGGGGTTTCCAGAGCTGGAGAAACCATTCCTCCTTGTAGGAGTTTGATTCATTATCCTCACTGTCAAAAATTAGCACCATTTGTCTGTTTTAAAATTGTTTGCCTTTAAGTTTAGAACTCTTGCCTAGTTCTTACTAACACCAACACAATAAATTCTATATACTAACAAGAGTATTAATTTTCAATATGTTTGAAAGTAATGGATGCTCTTAAGAATAGAGTCATGCAGAAATGAACAGTTCTCAAGGCAAACTGATGCAGCAGAGTTTTTGCACTCAGCTTCAGTGGGTCCAGGATTATACTCTTCTGCTCACAGGCATTAGGAGATTAAATCTTTGCTGGATGTTATGATTCTTTCTCTGATAAATATATTGGTCGAGAAACGCACTTTTTATGAGTTTGGTCATTTTGTATTTTGCATTGTATAGAATAAAGTTTTAAACCCAGACTCTGGACCTGAAATCTAAACAGATTCAAAGTGACAGAGTCAAGCAGTGCCAAGCCTGGGAGTCTGACATGAAGGAAAAAACATTGAAAGGAAAAAGAGAGACCAGTGACCAAACCCTGAATCCAGCTGTAAGATAAGTGACTGAAAGGCTCAAATGCCTTCTTTTTCTCTTTCTATGGACTTCTTGCCTTAAGCTCTCTTTAAAACAACTTGCATCAACAACTGGGCAATGTTTACTAAGCAAAGCCTTCTCCCAGTTCTTTGATTTCAAAGTTTAAAGAGCAGAATCTTTCTGTTTGCCTTCCTGCTAACTCCATTCTTAGTGCACTCTTGCATACATGCACAGCTTTTGTTTTTTTATGTGTGTGTGTCTGTATTGACAGGCATTCTCTCTTGTGTGTGTTTTAGCTGGGAATACCCAAATGGACACGTACAGCAAAATCAGAAAAATTACACTGCTTTTGGAAGACAGGAATCTTAAATTTGACCTTGCTGCACACATCTGAAGGCATAATTGTGACGCAAGAAATTATACCTAAAGTACTTAGCTAAGGCAGCGACGTTTACCCAAGGTCCTGGATAGAATTTGCAGCTTCTGTGGCACAGTGCCCTGTTGGTGGGAGCAGCCCTTGCTGGTGCAAGCAGCAGCCACATGTTTAATTACATTACAGCTATAGTGATCCTGGGTAACCAAATTTGCTGCTCTGTTTCCATTTCTCAATTTGCCAAATGAGAATATTGACACTTCCATTATAGAAGGAGAATGGAGTTAAAGATTCCAGTGATACAGTGCTCTGAATTATAAAGTGCCAAACCATGCCAAATATTATTAGTAGAAGTCTGTATTTATAAGATTAAATTTATTTACTGGAAATTACGCATTTTTTTATAAGGCCACAGAAAGTCTCCTGTGAAACCATGAATAGTGTTAAAATCCCTCTACTGGGCCAGTATGGATTATTCTCAAAAAGAGAAATTGATATGATCCATATGATACCTCTATATATCCAGCTATCTGGATGTAATTTTGTGTCTGTAACTCCTATTTTTCTTTTGCCTTCCAGTAAAAATCAGAAGCTATCACAATTTCTCCTACCAACAGTACCGATGTTATATCTTCTATGCAGTACATGTCATATGTTCCTCTGTGTCCAGACATGATGTCCCTGACTGAACATCCAGGTCACATGCAGGACAGTGAATGGTCCTGAACAGGGGACAGAAGCTGAGTTTTAGGGGAAAGAGTGATGTACCCACAGGACATAGCAGCCAGGGCTAATTATTTTGCCCTGAGCTCCTGGCAACCCAATTTAAACTGCAACAGGTAGTTCAAAGCCAGTCTAACAGTAATAGAGTAAATATGTCACCCATTACTGATCCTGTGCTGAAAAAATATCTCCAGATGTGCTTCACATGTCCTGACATCTTTTGCACAAAAGCCTACTGACTTGGGTTGTGTGTAAGGAAATACAATTTGCAACATACTCATAATAAAACAGAAGAAAGTGGACAAACACAATTATGTACACAAATAAGTCTGTCATTGCCTACATCAAATACCTAATGAAAACCCGTAGTTTGAAGGTAGCAGCTTTGAAAAGACAGCTGCTTCTGTGCACCTTTAAAGTTATTTAGCTTTTCCTTCACTGTGTGTTATAATGATTTGCTCTCTTTGAAAAACATGCAGCAAGGGAGTCTATTTTCACTTCTATGATAAGTGGTGTGTGCTTACCCACAGGAATATGGGGAAATCCTTGTATTGGTGTGGGAGGAGGTTTACACTCAAAAGACCAGTGAAAATTCTTGGTTTAAAAAATGTTAACACTGCTTCTAACAGCAACAAAAATCAGATCTTGCTCTTCACTTGGAGCAAGGGAAAAGATACGGAAGGTGAGAAAGACTCAAAAGATATTGAATAATTGGTAAAGTCAAATTACATTTTAAATGTATTGGGTGTTCCGCCTATAAATGCAATGGACCATTTTTTCCTCTCATTTGCATCATTACCATGCCAGCTGAAATAAATGAATTCCCCTTTTTAGTCTATGACATTGTAGTGATGCCATTTCACACATCTAAATGGGAGCACATTTTGCTTGAATAAGCCTATTAAAGATATTCCTTGTTTTTGTTGTACCAATGTATGCTGCGTGTGACAGCACAGCAGGTGGCTGTATCGAGGTGAACTCTAATTAATTCAAATCAAAAAGTGAGAGAACCAGATAACAGGCTCTACAATTAGCAAATTACATCAAGTGTGTGCAAGTATCTATCAGCAAGTAGCTGGCTGGCCATCGTGTCTTAGTGGTAAATCCAGCCAATTCAAGACCATAGTGAGTGCTTCTCCAAGTGATAAACCAAAGGGAGCTGAGGGGTGATTTCCCAGTGCTGCCACCACCTTCCAGCTGGACCCTTTGAGCCTTTCTGTCACACTGGGGCTGGGTGCCAAGGGGAGCAAAGAGCCTGGGCTTTGACCCAGGCTGCACTGAGTGGTGGTCTGTGGAGTCGTTGTGACCACCCATTTCATTAGGAAATAAAATAGCAAATAATAATAGGAAATAAAATGGGTGGTCTTCTTACCTCCTTGTCATTAGAGTGTCCTGAGCTGTACAATGTATTTATGAATAGTGCAGCCTTACACCTACTTTTAAAAGCTGTGCTGTGAGTATTTCACTGTGATTTTCAAAGCAGCTATAAAACATAGGAAGGGCTTAAGGGAAAAAGATTCTGCTCCCACCATAAATCAAAAGTGAGCAGACAAAGGTCAAAATACCAAAAGCCACAAGAACATTAACACTTAGGATATAAAGATTTCCGAAGAAACTAATGCCTGCTCTTTCCTCAGATAAAGCAGACACCTTATCTTTGGGAGTTTACAAAATGGAGCCAAGCTATACAACTAACCACTTAACTAAACCAAGGCCTGGATCTTTTAGCAGTCTGCAGTCATTAAAGCTCTCAGAAAGTCTCCCAGGAGCCAATATGCTTGCTTAAGTATATGCTGTAAAAGGTCCCTGAGATTTACAAGGAACTGCTCCATGCTAAGCTAGGCACCATCTGATAAACAAGCAATTTTAGCTTCAGGCTAAACGATGCTCTTTGAGGCTTTGATTTACAGTGCTGCAGATGATATATTTGTAGTTCTAGGATAGGTTCTGCTGTGGACCTGCTGTGATTACTCATCCGTGAACTAAGTTAGGGCTCAGATTTTCAACTAGGAGGTCAGACAATTGTGAGCAGAGCAAGAAATATTTGATAAGGTTTCTTTAGATGCTAACCTCATTAAAAAAAATTAAATCAAGCAAACGGGTGAACAAGTCTTAAACCTTCTAGGGACCAAGCCTGGTCTTATTTTATTTTTTTGGTAGCTTGATCTTACATGTATTTTGAGTGAAAAAGATATGAAACTAAGTCCCAAATTGACTTTCTGGACTAATTTTACTTTCATTAGACTATTTTTTGAAAAGAGGAATCCACTTAGCTTGACATCTTAAAATAGAAAATGCTAACATGGATTTATGAAATTTCTCAATCCTGTTATACTTTCCCCCAGCATCTAAAAAAACATCTTGGAAAAAAAAAAAAACAGCACAGGAGAAATCATAAACTTCAGAAATTTAGATTAAAACCCCAGACAGCCTTAGGGGAAAGCAAGCAAGCAGAACTTAGCATCTCACGAACTTGTTGCTTTCATAGTTTTTTCACTGATCCAAGACCTATGGGCCCAATCCTGTACACTGCTGATTGCCTTCTGAAAAGTGGCAAGTAGTCTCAAATGCTATTAAAAGCAGGGATTTTTTTTAGATGTTTCTCTAACTTTGCTGTCAGGAATACACAATTCATGGATTAAAAAAAGGTGTGATTTTAACCCTGCCACTACAAATATTAGGTACTTTTTCTTCCTTCAGAATACAGCACAGATCAAATATTGTTAAAAGTAGATTAAACACAAAAGTTTTAGTTCAGGAAAAACCCCCACATTAATTTATTCATTTTAAATAGAATTTACATGTTTTGAAATTTTGAAATTGTTTTCTGTAACACTCATTGTTGATCTTGCATATTTCAATATGTCACTGGAAAAGCCTGGAAAAAGCTTTTTTGTTATAAAATCTGTAGATGAATTTTAAATGTGCACTTACATTTTTGCTCATTTCTCTAGGTGGTTTTCAAATGGAAAGTTCAGACTTATGAAAGCTGGATCCAAAAATTTTCAAAAATGCTTTGCTCCTAAAGGCTAGTTTGCAAAACTGCTTTTAAATGCACAATTTTGTTTCACCTTAAAACCTACCTGTCTTTGGCTTCTTTAAATACTTAGACCACAAAGCCCGTTGTGTTGGAAGCATAGCATGCCCTGAATTCCCACTACCTTGGCTTCTTGTAAAGTTTAACTGAATTTATATTGAGGTTTATGAAATCATTATGATTTCATAGTGCAAAGAAGGCATTTACCAAATGAGCATATGAGGGAAAGCAAACAAAACATGTTGTTTCAGAAAGCCTCTGGGACTCAGCAACTGCAGAAGGGGATCTTGCCAGCTGTACCGGTGCTTTCTTATTGGGGAGGGAAATACATAAAAAGATGTTTTCATTTTTCGCAAATACAGTGCAAGGTGTGCATGTGGCAGTCGGGATACTCAGGTATTATATGTGTTGTAGTATATGACATCAATTAAATTCAGAGACATGGTGCTCATTTAAATATCAGTGAAGGATTATATGCAGTGTCTGGAAATTGCTATTGCAATTGAAGTCACATTAGCAGCAATAGCTGGAGTTAAGGCTCCAAATTGTGTTATAAAGCACTATCTTTAATTGTTTTCTGAAACTCTGCTCAGATTCAAATTTAGAGTGCAATATTTTTGTTGGAATCTCCTTAATACAGTTAAATCTGGCCTGTGAACTGAAGAAACAAAACAATGTGGTTTTGTTGAATGTCAGCTGGTGGGTGCCACCCCTTAGGTAAGAAGGTAATACCTGTTCACAATCTAGATACAAGTAATTAAGTCCTTCATTTTCTGCAGATATTGCATGTGGTATAAACCAAATTCTATTGGGAGCCCGATAATGCAGATATCTCATGGGAGGATGCTACTTCAAAAAGCTCCCTACTAAAAAACTTCAAGAAAATTACTTCCAATTGAAACAACTCAGATGCTGTGCACTAGCCACCTTTGAGAGGGTGCACTTGTGTCATTCCTAGTGACATGAATGAGACTTCCAGATTTGCAATGAATGGTCGAGAGAGAGATGTTAGATATCTAATATATGTGAAATACAATATCAAGGTTCAATTAGCAATGTAAAAGGACACTTAAAAGGAGCTTAACTTTTAAAGTAGTACACAGCATCACTACTGGTCTTCTTTTGGTTTCAAGGCTTTTCAAGAAATGCTAGTAGAAAAATAAACAACTTATAAACCACAGCTTTTATTATCATATTTTTTTATCTATTCCTTTATAGAGAGGGACTCCATGGGAAGAGGTTTTCTAAGAGTACAGTAAATTATATATGAGTTTCTGTGTTAAGAAGGTAAAACCAGTAAAGGCTGGCAGACGTGCAGGACAGGTACAAGCAATTTAACAGAGGTGGAGGTATGTTTTTAGCAGCCTTGCTGCTCAGCTGGGATTTTCAACTGCTTTAAAGCCAGGTGTGTAGTCTCTCAGGTCAGGGCACCAGTTATGCCAGCATGGAGGACTCGAACCAGGCTGATAGCTGGAGTGGATGCAGAAACGGCAAGATGCAGCTATTAGCATCACAGCTACGATCATCCTCTATCTCAGCAGCCAAGTGCAAGTGAGAGCAGGTCTCACAGGTAAAGACCCAAATTGTCCTCTGCTGATCAGAGGAGCTCATAATAGCTAGTCCAAGCAGTGAAGAGAAGCAGAAGTCCTCTGCTCCTTGCCTGTTCCCTTCCTACAATGAGCCCACTGCCCTGTGGGTGTGAAGACAGCAGCTTGGGCTCTGCTGTCTTTTCTTCAGATGCCCGCTCTTGCCGCAGGCTGCATGGACAGAGGACCAACAGAAATATGTTACTCCCCCTTTTATTCTGGACCCATTAATGCCTTTATTGCTGCTCCCAGGCTGTGTATATTGTTTTTTTCATCACCAGGAGCCTCTCCATCCAGTGTCAGGCTATTGGACTGGCAAATCAAGAGTGTGTGGTTTTCCCCTGCTCTGTTTTTGGGGTTTTCTGGCCAGTGGAGCTTGGTGTTTGAGATCTTCTGGCCTTGTTTTAGCTATCAAGGTCAGATGAATGTGGAATCTGAATCTTCATGAATATCATTATGCTCCAGAATTTTCCCAAATTCTGCATGCTGGGACCTTTTCAGATCCTTTGCAAGGCTACTCATCTTGAAAAATAAAATAAATTGGTAAATCTCCATTCCAATTGCAGAAGATAGAATCTCGGCAGCTCACAAAAAAGTGAAAATATGCAAAGTAAACAGATTGTTTCTGACAGTAACAACCCTGCGATTGCATAAAGCATCATCAAATTGCAACATGCATGTATTAAGCTTTGAGAACAACTGAATTCACAGTGACACATTCTCAGCTCTTGAATTCATTATCACACCTGCTCAGCTTGGAGATTTGCAGTATCGTACCTTGTTCTCAAAGGTGGCCTCCAAAGGAGTGCTATATTATCAAGGTAATCTCATTTGGGTTCAATTTTCTGAATTTCTTTCTGATTTCTTTCTTTCTGTATGGAGAATTGTAGCAAGGGCAGGGGAAAAGGGTACCAAATAGAGGTAAATATATGCAAACTCTTCTTTGGGTGCTGCCATCTGAAAAGATGCCCATAGCAGGTCCATAAGTGCTGCTGAAAGGAGATTGGAAAATGGGAATGTGCTGCAGTGCCATCAAATCGTGCTGTAACTCCAGCTGTAGAGAGCCCAGCTGAGCTGATCCAAGTGCACATTTCCCTCTATAATTTAGAGCAGTTAGCTTTATTAAATAGAAGTTCCTAGGAACAAAAAAACACAACTAAACCCAAGAATCTAATTTATTGGGCAAATAGCAAGAACTAATCACCAGAGAAGAAGCTTTTTAAAACAAAACAAAAAAATTCTCTGGGCATAGCAGCTGAGCTGCCAGCCCCCTAATAAACACAGTCATCCAAGTACAAAGAAATCCATATTTCATGACAGTGCTACAGTTTTGATCCTGGACTTTTTGCTAGGGATTCTTTCAGTCAACATGTTAATGGATACTCTTACAGGCTATTATTTTTAGTAGTCTAATATATTAATGTGCTGTAGAATTTAAAGTATGTTTAATTGCTGTGACTTCTGTAGTTCTACCAGGTAGTCTATTGAAGTATTTTCCCACTTATTTTAACAAAACATATATGCACAGACTTATACTTTACGCTTGTCAGTAGATGTCATTAATGTGTATATAAATAATTTTATATGGTTGTCTTTTCCAGAAGTAGTTATTGTTGTTATGGTTAAAATGTGAGAGTTCCCTTGTAACAGTATTTATTTAAGGTCAGAATTAAGGTTATGATGCATTGCAATATGCTGTTTATAAAGCAGATGTGTATTGAACCAGCACACTATTTATTGTGTATTTATATCAATTTCCTTGATTTTATGTAATTGATACTTGGAGATGAGACAGTTGATATATTTATGAAAAAAACTTGAAGCTGTTAAAGGGTTTTTGTTTTTGTTTGTTTTGGTTCACTCTAATGTGGTTTTTTACCCATTTCATTTTCTTATTTCTCACATATGTACTAAGTACATTTTTCCAATGAGAAAACTATTTCCTTTCATGAAAGGCTCCATGTCATTATAGTAAACGGCAGCAGCATAGTCAATGCCAAAAATGGCTGGGAACTGACAGACATATATCTGCAGTGAAAGGTCTGTCAAGGTCTTGCAGAAGCAGCTGGGCAGAGAGGAGTCACCCAAGCCACCTCTCCGAGGGGGCATTGAAATGCAGCACTCTCTTGCACTGCAGGAATGTGTGTGAGCAGTGCAGCATCTGAAAGCAGTCATCTTCTGTCTTTAAAACAACCCCCTCCTGCTGCTGCTTCCACTCTTTTCACACACTCATATACATGGGAGGGAGCATACAAATTAAAAATCATGATGAATTAGAAAAAGAAAAATGACATGAAGACTTCTCATCCCTATTGGAGAGAAGAATGTTGCAGTCCTATTGAATTTCACATTTTCAGTGCAACTGTCTTGCTCAAAAATGCAGATTAAACCATTATCAGTTTGTGACACTGTTTCATACCTGATTTCTGTTCAAATTGCTAGTCCTGTTTGTTTTTTCTTTCTGTAAACCAAGTATCTCCATTTTCAGGCATAAAAGGAGAGAAACAATAGAGAGACATAGAGAAAATTTTGCCTTTAATTCCATGCTCTAAGAAAATTAGCTGCCTATACACCAGTCCATGCCACTTTGAAGGTGTAAGTACATTTGGATCATGTTGTTAAGTAGGCCTGTATTTTGTATTTCATAGGGATAGTTGTAATATGTCAGTCACTTTAGCCAGCTTTTTAACAAGACTGGTCTTTATGCCTTAGGATTGTAGGTAAGGCTAGGAGCGTTACACTACTGCAAGATGTCCTCATGAAACTTCCATGTGCAATCAGCTTTAGAGTTAGAAGTGGTCATCTGCTCCTGTGGTCTTCACTGTAACCAAAGGCTCTCAACAGCTCCTGGGAATAAAATCTTGCGCACAGGTCCTGCCCAGTTATAGCTCATTATCACACAGTAATGTTGATCACATCTTCTTACCCTGAATGATAAACAAATACAAAGATCCAGATATACATTGCTCTGCTTTGCCACTACTTTTGCATTATATACAGGATCATAGAATGGTTTGGGTTGGGGACCTTAAGATCAACTACTTCCACCCCCCCTGCATGGGCAGGAATCATAAAATCATAGAATAGTTAGGGTTGGAAAGGACCTTAAGACGGTCAAGTTCCAGCCCCCCTGTCATGGGCAGGGACACCTCGCTCTAAACCATATCACCCAAGGCCTTGTCCAGCCTGGCCTTGAACACTGCCAGGGATGGAGCATTCACAGCCTCCCTGGGCAACCTATTCCAGTGCTTCACCACCCTAACAGGAAAAAATTTCCTTCTTATATCCAATCTAAACTTCCCCTGTTTAAGTTTTAACCCATTAACCCTTGTCCTATCACTACAGTCCCTAATGAAGAGTCCATCCCCAGCATCCCTATAGCCCCCTTTCAGATACTGGAAGGCTGCTATGAGGTTTCCATGCAGCCTTCTCTTCTCCAGGCTGAACAGCCCCAACTTTCTCAGCCAACCTTCATATGGGAGGTGCTCCAGTCCCCTGATATCCTCATGGCCCTCCTCTGGACTTGTTCCAACAGTTCCATGTCCTTTTTATGTTGACACCAGAACTGCACACAATACTCCAAGTGAGGTCTCACGAGAGCAGAATAAAGGGGCAGGATCACCTCCTTCGACCTGCTGGTCACGCTCCTTTTGATGCAGCTCAGGATACGGTTGGCTTTCTGGGCTGCAAGTGCACACTGAAGCCGGCTCATGTTCATTTCTCATCGAGCAGCACCCCCAAGTCCTTCTCCACAGGGCTGCTCTGAATCTCTTCTCTGCCCAACCTGTAGCTGTGTCTGGGATTGCTCTGACCCAGGTGTAGGACCTTGCACTTGCCATGGTTAAACTTCATGAGGTTGGCATCAAGGTCCCTCTGGATGGCATTCCTTCCCTCCAGTGTATCAACCGAACCACACAGCTTGGTGTCATTGGCAAATGTGCTGAGGGCACACTCAATCCCACTGTCCATGACAGCGACAAAGATGTTAAACAAGACCGGTCCCAACACCGATCCCTGAGGAACACCACTCGTTACTGGTCTCCAGCTGGACATTGAGCCATTGACCACAACTGTTTCTGTGCGGCATCCAGCCAGTTCTTTATCCACCGAGTGGTCCATCCATCAAATTGATGTCCATGTCTCCCAAGGCTCTGTCCAACCTGGCCTTGAACACTGATAGGGATGGAGCATATATCACCATATATATCTGTCTGTCAAAAAATACGTTTTACTACAAATGGTTCCGATACTTTGTATTGAGATACATTTTCATGTAAATGTGTAAGAAGGCCATTTGTATACTTACAGGCAAATAGGGTTTGCATTTATTACAGCATTTCAATTCCTATTAGAATTCAAGAGTTATTTTTTTTATTATATTCACAGGGTCTGTGGTGTACTGTTTTAGTCCTTGATTTAAATGATTATCATCAATAATTGCATTTCTAAAGCAGTAATACTTGAGTAAAAAGACTTAGAAAGAATGCAGCACAACATGGACTATATTTTAGGACTATTTCTTCTCACAGAAATGCTTCTTTAATCTTTGGGCCAACGTTGATCTCACATTACTGCAGGTATGTTACAGTGTAATAAGATTAAATCTGTGATTTAGCCACCCTTACCATTGCTTTAGAAGCAAACATACACCTATATACCTTCATACAAGCTTTGTTATACTAAGCTGCTCATCTCCACCAAACAGTGTTATGCTAGAACAGAGGGTGGCTGACACAGCTCCTAGCGTGCTTGGTACTAACCAAAGCCCCCAGCAGCTTGAGAAAAGCTGCAATGGTATCAGCTGCAGACAGGGATGCTCAGCAACCCTAAGGGGGGCAAGAGAGCAGCTGGGTGTGTGGCATGGCACTTGGAGCAGATGCATTGCATTACCATCATCACAAGCCATATAAAGACTTGGGAAGGCGCAGGAGAGTTGGTTTCTTTAGGCTTGGTGTCTCTGTGTTGGTGGGCAGGTTTTTGCTTATTTAAAGTCTTCTGATCTGGTTCTTTGTTCACGGGTTTGTTATGGTGGTGGCCATGAAGGGTGCTTTGCCAAAGACTTTCTTTTGGATTAGCGTGGGGCCTGTTCTTTAGTCCCTCTATGGCTTGAGAGGCTGTGTCTCTTCTGCATCTGCTGGAAGAAGAGTGGGAATTTGTGCTTCTTCCCTCAGGTGACGTTTCACTTCATTTTCTCACTTGGGCACCTTGTAGTGTGGCTTTGTAGTGTGGTTTTTAACAGTGGTGGACCAAGTGCAGCATTGGTGGGGGATGAGCATACTCCAAATATTTTCTGCCCAGGGAGTGAAAAACCAGTGTTGCTGTATTGCTCTGTGTATCCCTATTGTGACTGTGTTACTCTCATTGTAGGGATGAGACCAGTTCTCAAAGAAACTGCTTGTATGCTAAAGAAATTAGGGTAAAGTTTGACTGACAAAGCTCAGTTAAGAAATCTCAATGCAATGGTATGAAATAAGACTATAGATGAGGAAGCAAATGCAGATGCTCTAAATGACTAGTTGTCATGAAATAACAAATAATGTTATTAGCTGTTATAAAAGAAGTTCCACCTGTTTTATTGCTAGTTTAAATTCACTGGCTTCTTTAGATCCTGTTCTAATTTACGCAGGACTGAAACTCTCCCTTTGTAGCCATGGCTGTGTTGAATTTTCTGCCACCTCAGTGGTTGCATGCTGATGCAACTGTACCGTACACTGCAGACAAGGAAAGCTGCAGTTTGTGTTGATGAAGTTCAATGTGGTTTTGAGCAGGAGGTCGAGTCTGATGATGGTCATGGTTGCTCTGTCTGTCTTTGCTTCAAGTTTACGTTGAGTTATCTGTGTCAGTGACTGAATGCCAGTTGCTACAATGAAGAGAATTCCTAGAGTATGTTAGGTTTAAGTCTTGTCTTTGATTTCAAAGAAGGCAGCTCCTTTTAACCACAGAATGTAAAGCCTCTGTGTCCTTTTTTCCTGCTATTGCATGCTGCTGTTACTTTGAATATTCAATTATATATATTTTTTTAATGTGTTGTAGACAGAATTGTGAAGAAGGGAAATGAGAAGTGCCTCTGTTGGGTGACATCAAACTCATGTCTGGTACCAACAAATGTGGTGAGTAACATAGTTTTAATTCTTCTACCTTGTATTTTTTTAGACTTCCTGTAGTAACTTACACAAAAATAAGTAAAATATATCTGCCAGTCATGAGCACACAATTGAAAATATACTGTCTCAAGGAAACTTCTGATGTTTATTATTCAGTGACTATAAATGCTGGTTCAGGTTCTCTTCAAAACAAAAGTGAAGTTAAAACTGCAGACCTGCAAAGCTGGAGAAGTGGGGCTTTCCTCTGTCTTCCTCTCATAAATGTGATTATAAACGAAGTAAATACATGGTTGCTCATCTGAAATGAGAACGTATTTAGTACTGCTTTGGAATACTTTTTTGGGGGAGAGCACAGAGAAGATTTAATTGTTGCTTTTAAAAAACTTGATGTTAGCTTTTTGAAAGGGTTTGACTAACCTGCCAGTACTTGGTTCACTTAACAGCAGGAAAGTGCATTGTACTCTTTGAAAAAGTGACAAAAGTACGTGCCTTTTATGACTTCTATTAATAACTGGCTTATATTTATTGTCCAATATGAATTTAGTATAGGATGTTGTGTTATTTTAATTTTAGCTCTGCTATGGTTGCTGTTTAGTTTTCCTGTATTTGCTCTCCTGAATATCCTTAAAAGAGGCTTATTATGAAGAAATAGTTTTGACTCTTATACTCTGTATTGGTAAGTGGAGGGAGTGGGAAGTAACAGGATCAAGTCCTCAGTGTGAACCTGAATAATGCACAGATTTTAAACAGAAGGGGTTTCAGTTTACCATCCTTGTGGTCCTTTCCCATTGATTCTACCACTGGCAAAGTCAGGTGAAGTTTCGATATTGGCTACAAAACCTCAGAATTGACCTGTAAGTCCTCATTTCCAGTAGATTATCTACTACCTTCTGATGCTTTTAGGTGATGTTGTTTGAAGCCCCTTAGATGTTTATGCATGCACAGTTTTTGCATCCAAAGTGTTTTGCTGTCTTAAAGAATGAGGTAGGGAAGCCATAGAAGAAACTTAAGGAATCACATGCATCTTTTGTAGGTCAAGGGGAGGTGTTGAGGGGTGGCTGAGGCTTTGTAGAGTTTGAGCTCACACCTGGGTCCCTTGAGTATTATAGCTGGGTATCAGATTGTACAGTCATGATGTAATGGAGGCAGTTATGCCCTCAGCTCTGGTCCTGCTGGAAATTGGGAATCAGTCCTGAAACTAATTTTTATGTGACTGATGGTAATGATAGTAATTGCTAACACTGAGCTGAGGTTAATGCTCCCAAACATTTGTATTTTCAAGTGTCTGGGACTGATGTTATCCCCTTGAGGGTATTGATAAAGAAGGGATTCCTTTCACTGTCAGGTATTTGATGTGAAACTACTAAAGAAGCCAGTAGAGTTTTAGATTTGTCAAGTGCTGTATGATGCTATGTGTTAGTTTCTACTTTGTGGTTGAACATCAATGAAATACTGATAATGTGTAGTAGAAATTTGTGGTCAGGTGATGACTGAAACTTTTTTATCACAGAGCAGAAGAGTCTTGGAGATTAAGAATGCATGATTTGAGTAAAGACTTCAACAGACAATTTTTTTTGAGGTGTTGCGTAGAACCATTTTTCAGTTTTTGATGTGTTTTAAGCAGCTTCAGGGCAGTCATGCTATGATTCATCATAGCTTAGTGAGTTGTAATGTAACATATAATCAGTCATATTCAGATTAATGGCTTGATTAAATTAGGAAAAGTATGCATACACTGCATTTTAAACTATTTTAAAATAGTAGTGTATAGTAATGAACTAAGCTAGTCTTTTGTATTACCTGCCTTATTAGAGTAATAATGTGCGTATCTTGTTTTGCAGTATGGTTACAAACACTTTTTGACATGTAAATTCACTCATATTCTGCACGCTGCTATTGATTTTTACAAAAGAGAATTGGTTCATTTGACCTACCTTTGATATTTTTTATTGTTTTGTTTTCAAGAAAATCAATATAATAAAGTAATTCTTTCCTGCTCTCCTCTTCTTCACTAAGCTCTTTTGAAAACAGTCAGAAAATGTCTTCTCTTCAATTATTTCAGACTTGTTTGCATTAAATCCTTTCAAAGGGACCCATGTAAATGTGCTTCTTTAATCGGGATGTCTCCCTGTGATATAAGCTAAATAAAATTTTGCATTTAAGGTGAGTAAGAACCAGTTATGGAGAAAATTGTCCAATATATGTTTCATCCTAATTTCTTTTCATGCAAAACCTGCTCCAGCTCTAAAGTAGGATACGAGCTTGATACAATATGCATAATTCATGTTTTCGGCCTTCTGTCTGCCCTTCTTTTTCTGGAATCCTACATATTTAGATTAGGTAAAATTATTCTTTCCTCCTATGGAAACAGTTTGTTGTCAAGCAATGCAATGCAACATATAACATAGACTACTTAGGGCAAAGTGCTGTTCTTGGATCTGCATGACAAATGCTGACTTCAGCATTATTTTAGAGTTCCGTACGTTTAGGAAGATTACAATAACAACATTGTGAACAGAATTTCTCAGATGTTGTAGTAATTAATCTCACTTTTAATAGAGGCTGATGTGACAATATAGCTATTCTAGAAGTTTTGCCAGCTGGTGGTTTTGATTACAGTTGAATGTAGCTGTTGCTCACTACTGGTTAAAAATCATCTGCTGGCTCTATGGCTCAGATATCATTTACGAAGCCAAAAGCCATTTTCTGCTGCTGAGCAGGAACCTTGCTTGTGCTGACACATTGCTTCATATGGAGGATCAGACTGAAGTTACTGTGCTGCAGTGTGGATAAAGGAATGAGGCAGTTCCCTGCCTCTGACAGCCATTTGGTTGCCCTTAAGTGTCTTTACCAGCTGGGGAGAGTGAGACAGCTAGGACTTCTCTTTGCAGAACTAGATGTTTTCTCCCACACAATATAGAGGTCTCGTTTAGGAAGTTCAGCTCTGTGTTAATCCAGGTAGTGGTCTAGTGATGACTTCTTAGAAAGAATGGGATACTTTGCACCACCTTGACAATGCTTAGCAGTATTTCTGTTGTAATTCAGTGGTACCAGTGAAAGTACCAGAAATAAGACTGTGCAGCGTATCAGACAGCTTTGATACTCATTACATGAGCTCTGATACAAAGTCTGTATGTAGCTTAAATCCAGTTCTCTGTTACATATTTCAATTATTGTAAAATCCTTATAATTGTATTTTTGAGATTTCCCAACAAAGTATGTTAAATCTCATAATCCTTCAAGGTTGTAGTTTAGAACAACATACCTCTGAGCTACTGAAATTTGAGCAAGTCAAATATGATTTACCAAATGAAAAAGTGTGAAATTTGGCATTACCACTCTTTGAAAAACAGCATGCTTGTTTTTCATAGTTTTTCATTCTTTTTCAGTGATCTGGAGGCACAGAGAGAAAAACTCCTTATGAGAAACATTATATCAGATATTGTCCAATTCAAATGTGGTCGTGTGAGATGCTACCATATGAAAGAAAAGTAGTTGAATTTGATTGAAAATAAATGTTTACTATAAAACACTTTATGGCTCTGACATCAAAAGGGTACTATCATTTCAACAATAAAAGATTCCAAAAAGACCAAGTTAAAAAATGGACTCTTGGTTTTGGGAATTTAAATGCTCACCTTCATTTGCGATTCAACTGGTGATAATGTTGTTCAAACTTACCAGCAAACGGAGAAGTTGAACTTCTTTTTATATGTTACTATTATAATTTCCATTTTAAACAGATTTTTGAACTAAGCTATTCCAAATTATTCACAAAGGGAAATAGTTATTAAATATTAATGAATACCCCTATTTCACTTAAGTCTTTTCCTTCTGTAATTTTGTGAGATCACAATTAATATACCTGAATGCTTTGATTAGTGTAGTTGTATTTTTTAATTGGAAAGAACTTCGCGGAGCCCTCAAGTTTGTCCCATTGTAGCTTTGAAATGGCAGAATTGACTAGAGTTCTTATGTAATATTGTCAGTCTGGTATTTAAATATAAAAATAAATCCCTCCCAGTCAAGAAATTATAAATTCCTTTATTTCAGTTGTTTTAAGCCTTCTGTGTCTTTTAGGTGCTTTTTAGGTCATAATTTTCATCCTTCGTAACTATAGAGTTCTAAGTTAGAACTGCCACAACAAAGGTAAATTTATTATGGAATATTTCCATACTGAAGCTTTATGTAAAACATTGGACTGCTCATGCAGCTGAATGTTTGAAGCCCTGTTTTAAAGGGAATAATTCAGATTCTTCCAATTGTTTACAGTGAGGTGGAGAGCTGCTGGCTGTGCTGCCCGGCTGCACAGACTTCAATGGGAGCTGAGCTGCAAGGCTGGAAATGAGTTTTTGTGCAGATGCACCTGCAAGGTAATCATAACTTGCCTAAATTCCTTCCAATTTATGCTTGTAGAAAGAAATTTTAATTTGAGGAGAATTCTTGCACTTGGAAAAGAAAATAAAACTTTCTTCCCATGCCCAGATACTGTAGTTGCTATGAGTTTCATGTGCTGCAGTCTGGGGCTTGAAAATGGCTCTGGAGAGACTTTCCACTCTTAAATGCGGAATTTCCCTCCATCCCTCTGAAAATACTTACTGAAAGACAGGAATTGGTCCCCGATGGTTAATTCACTGTTGAAGACAACGCAAGCCCATCTTTCCCAAACAGTTTTTATTTACCCATACTATTACTTGGAAAGAATAATACTGTGAATGCCACTTCCCCCAAAGGTCCACTGCTTCGGTATAGATGCAAAGCCTATAGATTTGTTTTAGAAATACCTATGCATGAACCATGTTTGGCTTTTGCCTGCAGTTACTTAACTGTTTCAGAAAGTGCAATAATTGTTTAGCACTGGGACTATATCAACTGTTTTGATGTGTTGTGCTATTTATTTTGACTGCAAGGTCCAAATTCCTTATGTTAGTCTCTGCTATGTAGCCCTTCCCAGGATTGCTGTTCTTTTTCTGCCTTGAACCCATACTTGCCTTTGACTACACTTGACTGTCATCTTGCAACTGTCTTACAGTAATAATGACCTCTATGCAGGTCTTTGAGATGCTGTGCCTAGTGTCTGTGTCTCAGGCTTGGTTCCAGGCTCTAACACTGCTTCCAGGGGATGGTTTGTGGCTGTGGACTTATCAGTGACTCTGAATTCCATGAACTGCATGGTGGTTTTCCCACCTATGTGCCTGACAACTCAAGCCTTATTTCCTTGCACTTAGTGTGTTTTCCTAATCGACACTTTCTCTCTATGATAGAAACCAGAGAGAGAGAAACTTCATATATGAAGTTATGCTCTTTATACAGATCTTCTGAAAGATACTGCCTTTATCATGGGTGTCTGTAGCCAGAGTACCACTGGAAGACACAAAATGTGACAGATGATTGAATCATGGCACATACACGCTGAAAAGCTGTTGATAATTCCAGGCTTTCATCACAGTGTAAATATTAAAATCTAGATTTTTTTTTTTTTACATAAATTTGTGTTTTCAGAAGTATCTTCATGATTATTTCAGTCTTCCACCTCCAGCATTACACATCTAATCAGAAAGCAAAGTAGGTACATCAGATGAGGTTTAAAAAGGGGAAGATAAATGTTTGGGTTTGCATGGGAGTGGTTAGAAGCTGGCTAAATGGTGTAAGAATTTGTCAAACAAGATGAATGTATGGGAGAAGCTTGTTCTCTGCAGCAGGAAGAGAATGGGGGAGAGAGATGGGGCAGTATGTATGTGTGCAGGTGTGGCTCTGCAATGCAAGTTAACATTTACATTTATATTTATGGTTGCCACTGCTGTGGAAAATCCTTTTGTTTAATCATCTCAACCTGCACATCTGAATGCCCCAGCAATACAAAAAGAACCATCAACGATATTCTAATCAAACCAAATACATTTTAATTTAACAAGTAAAAATGCTAGGAGGGTTAATTCTTTGCTCTATAGCAGCTTAAGCTTTTAGTGTGTCGCTTACCAGTGGTGCTGGGGTTTGCCTTTTAGTGACTGGTAAGTGTCTCATGTGGCAGACTTTAGTCGTTTACCTAACTGTGAAAGTAATTGTGTGAATGGCACTGAGGTGTGTAGTACAAACTCTTGCATGTGAAACAGCTCGTGTAATTTTAAAACCATTTTGTACTTCATTTGAAAATCCACTTGTAACTTTCATCTCTTGCTTTTGTTGTAACTGTGCTGCTAGATCATCTTGTTCATATCCATAGAATTTCCATTTAAACCTGTTTTGAAAATGATTGTTAGTTGATAATAGGTCTGTGTTCACTCTGACTTTGGACTTTGCTCTATGCCTCATACTGCTGTTATGTGGCTGTTTTCATTAAAAATTTAGTAGAACCCATTCGTAACACTGGAGAATGACTTCTACTAGGGATGCTAAGCCTGTTGTGGGCTTCAGTTTTCTCAGGACTAGCACTGTTCCTACAGCTGTAGAACTGAGATGAAATGCAGAAGTACTTTTTATAAATGTGTCTAAGCAGTTTGGTCAGAATTGGGTAGGTGGTTGAAGAAGCTTAATGTTGAAAATCTTTCAGAATCTTTTGCAATGTCTTTCATCTTCATTTTCCTTTGTCTTTCTTCTCATGAAAGGTTACTTGCAGCCCAGGTAACCTGCTACTCCCTGCAGTTGTGTCAGGCTCTGTACCTTGGTCTGGTACCTTGCCTCAGTTTCTCCCAGTTCGCAGAGCCATGACTTGTCCTCCAGCAAGCTTCAATACCATTACTTTCTGCAATACTACATTCGTATCTTCTCAGTCCTAAAGCTGTGACTGAAACTGGATTATGTGTATTGCTGCTTTAATGATTAAAAGGAGCTTCAAATAAATCATGTGACGCCCATAAAGTGTGTCTGTGAAGCTTACTGGGAATTTTATAAGCAGGATACACAGCATCTGCAAGGGATTATTATGAACTAAATACAATTTTAAGTTGGGTTTAAGAATCAGAAATGGGTGTATCCGTCCGCTTAGGTTCTCTGAGTGTAAACCTTTGCCTGGATCTCGCTACATTGACTGCTTATGGAGGTTTTCAAAAGCCTTTTTCCTTGCCTCCCCTGCATATGTTCCTGGGTCACTTCTATCTTTCCATGCCTTTTGTGTGGGGCTGTTTTTGTTTGTCCAGTTACCTGCCTTGGACTGTGTGTAAGGCAGAGGGGGGAACACTTTCTAAGCATGCATCCTGCATTGATGTGGGTTGTCCATCAGCAGTTTTCTGGGTCACAGTTAGAGATTCCTGCACTGGGTCCCCTATGTTCTCATCATGATGTGGGGCTAAGGCTGGTTTCATATCTTGAGTGGAGGGAGAAGCATTGCACTCAGCTGCTGGAGTCACCATACACGGAGTAAGCAGAAACCTCTCCACTTCTGAAGTTAGTCTAGCATATAAACTATGCTTGACTGGTGGACTTTGATGACTCTGTATTGACTTAGTTGTGCGGCTTGCAGGGACTTTTATTTCCCTTCAAGTATTTTATTCTGCACTTCTTGAGTTCAGCAGCGTATCTTTTTACATAGAAATCACTGTCATAATTTATGACATGCTTGCTGAATTTAGTACTTTGTAAAGGCAATAATCCTAAGTATGAATAAAAATTCAGCACTCCAGGCAGTAATAGAATCAATTCTTATATTCCTAATATACTGTAGCATTTTTAAAGGTTAAAAAAAAATCTGTTTCTGTTTGACTCTGAATAGCTTCTGAATGATAGTCGTCTTCAGCTGATTGCTTCTTTGACATCCAAACGACGTCCTGTGTTGTACATTCATAATTTAAGATATAAAATGTGTTGCAAAGAAAAGAATGGAAATTGGGTTTGGAGTTAAATATATATACCTCAAGGCAAAATTAGCAAGGAATAATGCATACATTCCTACTCTTTATATTTACTTAGTATATACACAGGGTAGGAATGAATATATTATATCATGATGTATATGCTCTTATACATAAAGTAGAAGCCATAAATATTTTAGTCATTTTGTATGTAGAGCACCTATTCAAAGTCAGGGGGAATTTTTTACAGAAAAAAGTATTCAATTTAACCTCAAAGACTGAGACCATCTTTGATTTAACTGAAAGTGGTGGAGATGGCCCTTGAAGAATTTGATGAACGGGTTCCTCACGGTTATGCCTGTCATGTTTACTTATGTAAAATTCCATTTGTGAAATCTGTATTACAGGTTTTTGCTGGCTTTGCTATATTGGCTAGTGATAGGTTTTAAATACGATTTATGCTAAACTTTTGTCGGTATAGATGGAATTAAAGGAGTACTTACCTTGTTTATAATCTTGTTTCTGGAACAAGATATCTTATAAACTGTGTTGCAAGAAAAAAAAGAAGGGCACCGTGGAACAATATTACCTCCTGCAAAAACTGGCAGGGTTTTCCAAATACATTGTATTATCCTATATCACGTCCCTTAGATGTAGACCAGGCTTCTGAAAACCATGCCGTTCAGTGAAGGTTTACTGTGTTACGGATCCATAAGAGTTCAAGTGCTGTACCCTTTGGTGGCAGTTGCATGAGACAACAAATTGCTGTGCCTTCCTGCTGCTGCCAAGAATGTTTGAGTCCCATTCCCGTTCCTTTCTTGCAGTCTTATGTTGGCACATATGTTGCTCCCAGCAGCTCTAGCACCACTGAGCCACCATGTGAGCCAGTGGGCGCTGAAGCCTGCAGAGGTGGTGGGAGCTTGAGTGGAAGGACCTGGGCAGTTGCAGGATGGGGCTGCGCAGGAGCAGAAGGGAAGAAGCTGTTCCCCTCTGCTTTTTGCACCAGGGAGCTCTCAGTTATGCTGTCTTGGAGACTGCAGGATTGCTGGGGCATTTGATGGCATCTGAAGAACTAGGTCAAGTATTTGTTCCTCCTTTCCTCTTCTGCTCCCCACTGCCACTTGCCTAGGGCTGCAAATCACCTGTTTCTGAAATATGATTAGAAAAAAACATTCATGCAAAATTTGTTTTTATGTTTTTGGTATCCATTTTTATCTATGATGTATTACTGTTCAATCCTTCTTGTCTGATCAGTTGTTGTTCTCTATTCCTGCACATAAATGGTCAAAAGTGACTATGCTTTAACAGCCCTCTTTCTCCATCTTTTTACTTTCAGTGGTTCAGCTGCAGGTTCTGTTTGAGATATTTGTGAGCTCCAGGAGTGATAAAGAGAGTAAAAATCTATTCTTGGAGATGTGTTTGCTTTTCTTGATCTACCTTGTCTTTTTGCCTATAGCCTTTTGTCTGTAGTTATTAATTATAGTCAGGACAGCATTTTCAGTGATTAATTGACTACTGCTTTAAACAATAAGTCTGCTTATTAAGCAAAACTCAGTTCAAACTTCTATTTTTGTGAGACCTTGGGTAAGAAAGCTCCTGTGCACACTAGCAATTTTGGTGCTATAAAATAAGGGGAAAATCGTTTACATCCTGTTTAGACTAATAAACCTCTTCAGGTTTTGGCATATTTCTTACTTTAACTCTTGATTAAAACCTAAACTTAGTGGCATTTTTTTAAACAGAAATGGAAAAGAACATTTAAAAGAATTGGACTTGCTAGCGATGGCAGAAGGAGGTATGAAATACAGCTTTTTGTGATAACTGGCTTCACAAAACCATAGAAAGGAATTATAAAATTCAGATGAAAGGAGGATGTGATCATGTCAATTCCCTTGATTTCACCATGGAACTGAGTTCAAGCTACTGCATTAATGTACAGCCCCGAGTGTCTGTATCCAAGTTGCTGTGTCCTCCAGTTACTTTTTGGGTACTGTTGATGTCCACTGCCTGTGTAAGAAATTAGCTGTATTCTCATAAAAATTTATAAAAATATTTGACATCTTGGGTGTCTGCACCATCACAATACTGTCAACATTCTCAAGATACTGCATAGACTTTATTAGCACACTCAATGACAGGTGAAGTTGTGACCTGTGTGTAGTGTTGGCTTAAGCTGGAGCCTGGAAAGGTGGACCATACTCCTGTATCAGTGTTTTCATGCTGCAGCTTCCTCCCCTGACACCTCCTTCCTCCCTGCATGATTTCTAGATGTGAGGGACAAACAGCCTAAATGCTTTTTGCTAGCTGGACACTTCTGCATTGCCAGAGAGATTATGACCTCTCCCACTCTTCCCCAGATTAAGTACTTTAAATAGCTGTCATATGTACATACAGTGTATTTTTCACTGGAGTACTTAATCTTTTATTTTTTCATGGTTTGAGTTTTTCCACCTCTTTCACCTCCCTTTATTTGCTTTTACCTGCATAAATTATTTCACCATCTTTCTGCTACTTCCATATCTCTTAAATGGGATGCAAATATAATAATACTTCATATGGCCTCATAAATATTATATGGCATCATAAATACTTGAAATCAAGTAAAACTAACTCCACCTTCAAATACTGTAATCCCTTGCGATGACACTGCTTCTGTTAAAGAAGCTTTGATGACTGTTATCATGTCTCTGCCTCTGTTGCTTGGCCCATCTTGCATCACTGCTGTTCTGGTTTTTGAAATGGCACAAGCTAAAAGAGCTAGCAGCCACAGGAAAGTATGAGATTTTGTATTGATAGAGATATTTAAAGTGTCTCCAACACAGTTAATAGCAGGCGTTATGCCACTTATTCTGAGATTTGCTTGTAAGCCTGTATGTCACCTATAATGGCTCTCTTTATAATATGGAAAAGGAAGGCACTAAGTATTTTGCATATCGGCTGACCTACATCTTTCCCCACTAATGGAGCTGACAGCTTTCTAAGGAACGTGACAGGGACATTATTTGTTTTCTCAAGTGCTTCTTGTAGCTTCTCAGGAGCTCATCTTACTGCTGTGCATACACAACACAAAAAGACAGGCTGATTTCATGCTTTAGAACTCTAATTGTAGTTTAAACCAACCAAACTTGATACACTTTCGTGGCCCCTAGCAGAGCAGAGTCTCCCTTGGAATGCCTAGGAGTAAAATACCCACCATAATAAAAGCGGATTTTTACTGCTGGCTTGACAGTAACAAGTACTTCCATGGTGCTCTAATCATAACCCAGACAGCTCTGTCAAATACAGCAAGGCAACAAAATCAGAAATGTACTGGATTAAGATTACTGCAGTCAGTTGGTTTGAAATTAAGGATAAAAAAACCCAACCCAAACCCCTGCAGTTGATTGAGTTTAGTCATCCTTTATTGAACCATCCTAATTCTACTAGTTTACTGGGAAGCTGTGTGAATACAACAGCTAGCATTCACATCCTCTTCCACTGGCAGGAGGAAACTTGTGGAGAATTAAAAGAAGTTGTATCACCAGGAAATAATTCCCCTCCCTGGATTGTCCTTGGCATCATTTATGTCTGGCTCCTGAGGCTAACTGAGGTGTAGGGAATAACAAAAAGTATTCTTACAACTGTATCTTTAGCAATCTGTCTGTAAACTTTCAGGTCATCTGTAATATATTGCAGATGACACTGCTTATCAATAAAATTGACTTAAGTATCTTAAATCAAACCTGCAATTAGAATAAAATTGGCATTGCTAATATATGTTAGTAATAGGATGGAAATCTCATTTTGTGAAACAATAATGATTTGTACTGTTTACAAATTAAACTTTTAGAGTGTTATAATTGGCCTACTAATGTACTGTTAATGCCTAAAGCAAGCCAAGTTGATCTATTGTTGGGCAATAAAGCTCATGGACACAAATGGTGATAATAAATCAGAGTTTTGTAAGCTTTTTTTACTTAAAGCCTGAGGATAGATCCTTAGAAAGGGATCTGAGAGACTATCACTTCAAGTGCTTTGGAGATACGATTTAGAGGAAGGGGGAGAGGGTATGAGGCCTTTTGCTGAGCATAAAAAAAAGAGGTGACCTGTCTAGAATTTTCTTGAAGATCTGTATATTGTGGGAAACTTTATATTTGATGAAAGCAGTACACCAGTTGTAAGCTCCACAAATACTTACACATTTTAACCAATGCTGTATGGTGATTACCACAGTTTTCTGGGGGAGGGGCTTTGATGTATTAGATGAATGACCTATCTAATTATAAAAAATACACAATTAAACCCTTTGTTAGGTGTTCAGCAAAAAACTGTCACCAGCTCTAACACTTATTACCATACTCCAAAGTGCCCATGTCTGATGTTAAGAAGGTATTCAATGCAAAAGTGATTGTTGCCCTTGACAAGGCAATTTGGAAGAGTGTCTGCTGAGGGCTGGGCACTGGCTGCTTGAACAGACCTGGTGACAGAAAAAGCCATGAACAGAAACATGTCTATGCTAGGGAAAAACATGGTAAATGGCAGAGAGGAATGACTTTCTGCATCAGATCCATTATGTCATTTCACCATTTCTAAATGGAATGGGAAAGTGTGCTGTTGCTTTTCTCTTTTGCTGTTTTTCAAAGGAAAAAGAATTTGTGTTCAGCATCTTTGAATAAGCTGGCTGTTACTGAGATCTTCTCCCCTCTGTTACTCCTCTAAATAGAAGCTGTCCTGAAAATCTTGTTTTCAAAAAACGAGTTATTGGAGCAAAATAGGCTCTACCATTGAGCTTAAAAGTAGAGAAAAATCCTACAGTTGTGGGGAAGATCTGACTACATTTAAATGTATGAACTCTACAACTTATATCAGTTGGAAGCATTTTGATCTTTCAGGTTCTCTGACAAAAAAAATCAATCCTTCTTTTTTCAACTGAAGGTATGGTAATCCTTGTAATGTTATCTTATTCTTTATAATAATCTGATGTGAAATAACAAATATTTATGTCTTTCAGACCAATACTTTGAACACTACATTTATATCCCTCCTATAATAATATATGGGTTTTAATAATCTTTGAAGTATTTGCAAGTGGCAGTATTCCAATGTAACATATTTAATGATAACTTTTCATACTTGCCAAAACAATTGTCAGCCAAATGAAAAGTCCTCATACAAATAACTTTCATTTTTAAGCTTCTGATATGGCCATGACAACATGAATTACTTGTTGAAAAAGACAAGTGATTCATCTGTTTAGGTGCTTGTGGACAATACCAAATGTTTAATAGTAAAATAAAAATAGTAATCCTCCCTTTCAGCTGATTGCTATACAAGAGAAATAACCTTTCACTGCAGCCCCTCAACATCATGAATTTTGTTAATAACTTCTTCCTGCTACATAGGTGCACTTACGCTACTCTAATGACTTTGGTGTTCTATATTCATGTAATACCTTCCAGTGAAGTATGTCAAAAAACCCCAGCAAACCCTATAGTGAGTGAATGCCAGTTTTTGGATTTCTGGACCCCGTCATAACTAACCACATGATATGCCCATGTAGTGAAACAACCCTGGGAGGTGAGTTATGATTTTATTGAAACAAATAGGTTGTCTTTTTGCAATTTAAATTGCTTCCTGAATGCTAAAAGGACAATCTTCAAAGTATTTTTGCTAACCCTGAAGGTAAATTATGATGGAGGGGAAAATTTTTAAAAATGCTAATAAAGTTACAAAATATGAAACAGACCTTGTACAAAAGAAATGCTTAGGAAATGGAAAAGCTCATTCAGAGGCTGGGAAACACTTGGTGATAGCTGGAAGTCATGAGATGCAGGAAGAAGACATGACAGGTTAGTTTGGAACTCCTGAGGGACTTCGGCATGTGCAAATAATAAGGCAGAGTAAGAAGTCAAATGTCCTGAAAGATGCCTTCAGGGTTTGCTTATGGTTCAGGTGCAACTCCAAATAATACTGTGAAAGCAGTTTCTGCTCCATATTGACAACTCACTATATTTCTTATCTGATTCTAACTTTTAGAGACAACAGGATTCTGGCTGACCACCCAGAATTTGTAGTCATGATGCTCTGATGTCAGACAATTGCATTGGAGTAATAAAATTGTCATAAACCTATACTGGTACAGAAACACATAAAATATTATGGGTCTGACCAGGTGTCAATCATACCCGTTAGCGTCTCCAACAGCACTCTTCACCACTACTGTTAGAGCACTATGAACAAAGCTGTAAGTAAGGATGCATACAAGACCATTTGTAATTAAGCCTACAAATACAGTTTTGCTGCTCTTGGGAATTCTTTGATATGTTTGTGATGCATTTTTTTTTTAAAGCACTTCTAATGTATGCTCAAATAGAAGAAATTAAGGTTCTCTTCTGCCTTGATCATAGAATCAGAGTGTTTTGTGTTGGAAGTGGTTTGTGTTAGTTCCAACCTACTTGCCAGGGGCAGAGACACGAATTTGCTCAAAGCCTCATCCATCCTGGTCTTGTGATTAGAGCTGGATCCGTGAAAAACAGCAGTGAGACCATTCCACAAGGATTTTAGCTTTAAAATACAATTCTGTCCCAAAGCCAGAAAACACCAATGCTTTCCATTAGTATATTAAAAGCATCCCAGATCTATAGCCTTGCATGTATCAGCTTTGAGGAAGATAAATGATGGAAGAAAAGTGATGTGAGTGCATGGAACAGGAGCTGACCTGCTAATTTCATTGTGGGTTTTCTTTCTTTTTTTTAAATACTCTCATTAAAGTTCATTGGGGCTCTTAAGTGTGAGAAGATACCTGCGCATTCTAAAGTGCATGAAAATTCCACAAAGTAATGACTTTTCAAACTTCTTGAAGGAAGAAGGTGGTTGAGAATGGAAGGAGGAGAAGGAGCAATGGGCAGGTTGCAGCTGTTTGAAGTGACAGCTCAGAGGATTTACAAATGTAGCTGCTATGACTACATTGCTTGAGTCACAATAAAGAGTAATAGAAGTGGAGGTGTTGAGAGACAATGACGAAAATTGATGGAAGGGTAGCAATGCATTTAAACATACAAAAGATTTGGAAATGGAGGAGTCACAGAAAAAGGAAATCGAGGAATATAAATGAGAAAAACCCAGAAAATGGATATAACAATGCCTCAGGCAGCTCAGCATGTGTCAGATGTGTGCTCTAGTAAACAGTATTTACTAAAATATCAGGATTGTTCATGTGGCTTTGTATTGTGAAGAATATATTTCACCTTCTGTAACAGGGAGCAGCTGTGAATATTTGTACTGGTATGAGGGATTGCTGCTTGTATTTAACTCTAATAAAGCTATTCGTTTCCATATGGGGAAGTAGTATGCACAGACTGGTGAAATTACAGAACCAGGTTGCTGAAGTCTGACCAAGTCCAACAAAAAAAGGGCTTGTGCATGATGCTGAAGGAATATTCTTCTTTATTGTGGTCTCCTTCAGTGGTGGGAGTTGCTGTCATCCGTCATAGGCACCACAGTAATTAATTGCAAGAGATTGTGAGTAATGGCAGTGGATGTTTTTTAAATAGTGTTCACTTCTGGAAGTCTACTGATAGAATGAGTAGAGAGAGTCCACACAGAAAACCTAGAATAAGATGGAGACATCACTGGCATCAGTGTCTTGAAGATGTGCTGGATCAAATGGGGTACGGCAAAGGTGATTGGATGAAGAAAAAGTATGATACAGCCTTTGAAGTAATGTAGTAGAAGTACATGTGTCAAGCATGGTCATATTTAGACCTCTCATTAGTCAAACCTGCAAGTTCTCTGAAGGTCTTATTACCATCAGCCTGAAAAATGGCAGCTCTGGGGGAGAATATACAAAATCTGTAATTACCTTAAGCTCACCAAAGAGAACTAAACCAAAAAATTCAAATAGCTTCTGTGTAACAGTAGCACATGAAATGAGTAGAAAGATGCTGGGGTTTAGGTAGCAAACTAAAATGAGGATATTAGTATAGCTGTTCTTCAAAATCTAAGGATTACAGCTGTTACATATGTTCCCTGTGAAATGAAATCAGACTACTACAGTAAAGGCAGAGGAAGGAAGAATAGTATCTATCATTGGCAAGACCTTAATTCTGAGCTGGAGAGATCAGTGTTATAGAAGCAATGTGATCAGAAGTCTCCAAAATAATTGTGTGCTGGAAAAGGCAGAATTTCTTGATTTTTCTTTATTTCTACCAGAATATCCCTTCCTCTTCTCAATTTGACTGAAAATACAAAATTAAAGAACTGAGAAAATGTTGTAGTTAAAATGCAGAACTGTTATTCTGTACTTCCTATCATTCATCTATAGGAATGCAAAGTCAGTAGCTAGCATGTAGTCTGTGTACTACCTTGAAATGAGGAACTCTTTTAAGCCTTTCTGCAGATGACATTTCTTCAGTTTACTGTTAGCTGCTGTACCTTTTTTTTGCCATTATTATCTTTTTCACAGTATCACAGTATGTTAGAGATTGGAAGGGACCTCAAAAGATCATCTAGTCCAATCCCCCTGCCGGAGCAGAAACACCTAGATAAGGTTACACAGGAACGTGTCCAGGCGGGTTTTGAATGTCTCCAAAGAAGGAGATTACACAACCTCCCTGGGCAGCCTGTTCCAGTGTTCCGTCACCCTCACTGAGAAGAAGTTTCTTCTCAGGTTTAAGTGGAACCTCTTGTGCTCCAATTTGTATCCATTACCCCTTGTCCTTTCATTGTTTGCCACTGAGAAGAGCCTGGCTCCATCCTCGTGACACTCCCCCTTTATATATTTATATACACTAATAAGGTCACCCCTCAATCTCCTCTTCTCCAAACTATAGAGACCCAGCTCCCTCAGTCTTTCCTCATGAGGGAGATGCTCCACTCCCTTAATCATCTTAGTTGCCCTGCGCTGGACTCTCTCCAGCAGGTCCCTGTCCTTTTTAAACTGAGGGGCCCAGAACTGGACACAATATTCCAGATGAGGTCTCACCAGGGCAGAGTAGAGGGGAAGGAGGACCTCTCTCGACCTACTAACCACCCCCCTCCTAATACACCCCAGGATGCCATTGGCCTTCTTGGCCACAAGGGCACAGTGTCGGCTCATGGTCACCCTGTCGTCCACCAGGACCCCCAGGTCCCTCTCCCCTACACTGCTCTCTAACAGGTCGTTCCCCAGCCTATACTGGAACCTGGGGTTGTTCCTGCCCAGATGCAGGACTCTACACTTTCCCTTGTTATATTTCATCAAGTTATTCCCCGCCCAGCTCTCCAGCCTGTCCAGGTCCCTCTGGATGGCAGCACAGCCTTCTGGCGTGTCGGCCACCCCTCCCAGCTTAGTGTCATCAGCAAACTTGCTGATAGTACACTCAATTCCCTCATCTAAATCGTTGATGAATATATTAAATAATACTGGTCCCAGTACCGACCCTTGAGGCACTCCACTAGATACAGGCCTCCAACTAGACTCCGCCCCATAGACTACAACTCTCTGGCTTCTCTCCTTCAGCCAGTTCACAGTCCACCTCACTACCCTATCATCCAGACCACACTTCCTCAATTTAGCCGCAAGGATGCTGTGGGAGACCGTGTCAAACGCTTTGCTGAAGTCAAGGTAGACCACATCCACCGCTCTACCATCATCCATCCACCGTGTTATTTCCTCATAAAAGGCTACGAGATTGGTCAAGCACGACTTCCCCTTGGTGAAGCCATGTTGACTGCCCCTCATAACCCTCTTATCCTTGATATGCCTTAAGATGGCACCAAGGACAAGGTGTTCCATCACTTTCCCAGGAACGGAGGTGAGGCTAACCGGTCTATAGTTACCCGGGTATAGTAATGTATTTCTTTTTATGTATGTACTGTATATTAATATATGATACAGTGTGGCTTGAAGAAAGCTGACAAAATGAATTCTACCTTCTGATACACTGCTAATGCACAGTCAATAAGAGCTTTAAGTGTTTTAAAAGTCATTGCCTTATAAATCAATGTGCCACAGTTGGGAATTTTTAAGAAATCCTACAGAATTTCATAATAAAAAATACCCTGGTCTGTTCTGGGCTCATCCACTGTGATAAACAGAGGATTCAACAAAAGTATCAATGATAGCCATAATTCAGCATCTTTATCTAGTCTGTTTTCCTGTGTGTCATTGCAGAATTGCTTCTGACAAAGGGAAAAGATTTCCAAGAATGTGTAACTTAGTACTCACTTGTATGTAAGCTGAAGTGTTCAGAGCACAGTTATTAAAGCTGTATGTGCTGCAGCTCTGGGTGAGTGCTTGATAATGCTCCTGCGCTGTGGATGGAAGAGTTGCTGTGTAGTTAGATTTGATTGGTGCTGGGCATGCAGGGAAGTATTGTGCAGCCTTGAAAGTGTTAATTAGCCTGATAGCCTACATGAAGCAACTGGCTACCTAATACACGCAAACAGTTTAAAGTTTTGACAACATTAATGAAGTAATGAAATACTAAGCTGCCATGTATCTGCAGGACTTGTATGGCAGCTGGGAAAGCGCAGTTGGAGATGCTGCTGTACGGATTGTGGACAAACTGTGAGGAAGAGGTGCCTGTGAGATCTGAGCAAACACTAACCATTTCTGCAAGTATTCACCTTCTGAAATGAATTAACTTTTAGTTTTACTCATGGAAAATGGGAAGCTTTGCTCAGATACAGGCTGTCACTCTGCTCTAGGACAGCATATTTTGTTGCAGAAATGTAAGCATATTTATACTGTCCCTGGCATTTAAATTATTTTGTATTAGTCTTATTAAAAAGTTATTATGGCTAGATACACTGTAAGCCAGGAAGGCCAAACCCTTTAAACTGATTTTTGAATGAAAAATGGATAAACCATAGACATTTACCAGTTGCTGTGCCCTCTGACTACTTGCAGCTTTTACTATCAAGAAGCTAAAGCTGGTTTTAAGCTACCTTATCTCTAGGGAGAAACTACTGTTGCTATTGCATGTCTCCACGGGTTTCTCTCTGAAACACTTTCTTACCACCATTTTGGTTGCAAACTTATTTTCCTAGGTTTGTAATCTCTCTTCAACCCATGTATTTTCACGTGTTGTAGTTTTTCTTGCCATTCTCCCTCTTTTCACCTTGCTTCTGAAGAGTGTTGCATTCTGCAATTCTGCTGCCTCTCTGCTGTGTGTTTCTGTAGGTATTTCCTAATCTTCTTTCTTTTGTAGCCCTTTTTCCTTCTGCCTCCCAAAAGCTACACAGTATGTATGCACACAAGCGCTTCAGGCTAGACTTATTTAGAAATTTGCCAGAAGCAGGTATTTATGGGTATTCTCTGTTTATTCTTTCATGCAGCTGATGGCTGTTGCTGCTTTGTTTTAGAGCCACAGGAGTGAGTCCTTGAGTGAATAACTACATGTCACCCTGAATAGAACAACCCTCATGTACTTCATCTGCAAAAAACTCAGGAAAACTGGAAACTGCATAATAGCAGCCAGCAGGATAGCTGAGCCAATTCAAGACTTTGGCACCAGAAGGCTTCTGTAGCCATTTTGATGTATCCAAGTCTGTCTCTTCTGTTTCATTCCCAAATGAATTTGCCTCATAAAAAATGCAAAGATAAAACGGCATAAATGTGTGTAGAAAATATCACCTAGCAAAGTCAACAGAGGGGAAAAACAGTGTTGAAAAGAGAATTCTACCACAACCAAACAAGACTCTAAAAATAAAAGAGATACAGTAGTACTAGCCCCAGAATTTGATCATCTGTATACTACAGAGTCTTTATGGAGCAGTGCTGAGCAGAAGTTCAGGACCTACCCAAGTAGAAAGGAGACAATGTAATTATGTTATGGCACACTCAGCTACCCCTCTGTATCTTGATAACAGGCGCTTCTCTTTCTGTTGCTAGTTTTAAGCATATTTAAAATTGTCCTTCCAAAACTGGAAATGTGAAAGCTCAAACCCAAATAAGCTTAGAAATGAACAGGTCAGAAACAAAAGCCACTTTCTAACACAAGTGGAATCCTTCCTCTGTCACTTCAGCTTCAGTGGAAAGGAGGTTGCTTACAAAGTGCCTGACAAGAACAGGCAATATCTTCTTGCCTATTCCTGTAATCACTCAGTGTTCATTATATGGTTGTTTTTTTACCATGATCCTGAAGGTAAAATGATAAAAAAGGAAACCAGATTTCAGCAAGAGCTGCATGGCAGTAACAGCTTAGAGGGGTAATGGTACGAAGTGAAACATGGGAGTTCTCATGCACACTCTTCATGAGCATTTGTATTTTCCTTGCCCCTTCAAGTGCTTGGGAAAATGCTACAGGTCTTCAGCATCAGGCTCTACTCTAAATTTCTGATTTGATATTACTACATGGCTCACACAGTGAATTATTTGTGGGGTTTTGTTTTCTTTGTCCACCTGTAACCATTACTACTAAGCTTGTCTTTAAATGGGGCTTCACAGATATGACATAGACGACCAGAGCCAAGGAGAAGAGCACTGCCCCGCGTCCTTCTCTGCCCAGGGCTGCAGAGAGGGTTGGAGGTCTGTAGAGTCATAAGTAGGAACAGATACATCTTCTCAGCCTGAACACAAAATTAATTGGTAGAAAAGGAGGGTATTGTTTTGCTAACTCAGCATCTTGTCACAGCTGAAGGAGGAGTGTGGCTTGGTCAGCATGGTTGTGTACGGTGCTGGTAGGGATTAGAGACCTTTCTTCAACATGGACCATTTAGGCTTTCCCCAGCTGAGAGTCACGCTGTCTATCTCTTTCCAGCTTGTTTCTCTACTCCCATAGACTTTGCTTTGTTTAGAGGCAATAGTTTAGTCTTTCACTTTTAAATAGTGAAAATACTGCTTTTTGAACCTTCCATGTTGTGTAATCTAGCTTTACAGTTTGTGGCAGCTTATAGAAGAAAAAAAAGAAAAAAAGTAGCTCTGGTTATGACAAAATGTAAGAATGGTGTTTAATTTATGATAGTGTAACACATTGCTGCAAATTTCATACGGATGAGTGACACAAAAAGCAGTGCTTTAGTTGGTAACATGAGCCAATTTGTGATCATCAAGTGGGTTAATGCAAATGAGAGCTCTTGCCTATCTACTCATGGAGAACCTATGTGGGATGATGGCTCACATTGAGCATGGTGTCCTGTGAGGGATACGGGGAACATTTTTCAAGTGCTTGGGGCTGTGGGTAGATGAGGATGCTCAGAGCACTTTAGTGTCACTGTCATAGAGGTTCTGGAGGAAAGCATATGTGAAAGACTGTCTAGCAGAGGGAAAAGGATTTGAGGAGACTTTTCCATGAGAACTGCTGGAGGTGTGTGAGGGAAAGGGATTTGGATGCCTTCCTGAGATGGAAGATAAAGAAATGTAGCAGAAGTCAACTAAGCCTGCAGGGTTTGGGTCTGAAGAGCCTGTTTTGCCAGAGTGGAGACCTGAATAATAGTGGAATAGATGCTTTGCCAAATGAGAGGCTTCTGAGTAGAGCTTGGAGGAAAAAATGAATCCAAACTACAACTTTGTTGGTGGCCAAAAGTCACAAATTGTTTTTCAGTGACTCCTATGAAAACAATTTTAGTCTGTTTAATTTCTGAGGAATTTAGGAGACAGCAGGTAAGAACTGCCTTAGTTAAGAGATAAGGAAATGACAGCATTTTCAACGTCTTTTCCTGATTGTGACTATTACTCTTTTAAAAATGCCTGAGACTATTAAAACTTGATCTATTGATTTTATGTGATTTTATGTGCTGCAAGTTGCCTTTACAGTGCCTGCCATGTAAAAGGTGCAATTTCCACTTGGTATATATCAAGATGAACTAGTTCTATATGGAGAAATAACTCGCATAGCTGCTGCAATGTTGAATCTAGACAGATCTATGACACTATTTGCAAATAAGTCCTAAGAGAATACAGCATCTCAAAAGGGGAAGTAGAACTTTCAATATCTTAAACACAGGTTTCAGATACTGAAAAGAAAATAAAGGCAAGATGCTCCCCCCTTCCTTTTGGGGAAATAAACACTGCCAGGAAAAAAAATTGCAAATACATATTTGGCAAAAAATGGTATTTTTTTCTCCTGTGTCTCATGATGAAGTATGAATAATACCAGTACTTACAGCCAAGGCCAGTTCTGCTTTAACATTTTTACTTACTTTTTTACTGTTTGTTTTCTTTAAAAAATGAAATTCTTTCAATATAAAAATACATTGAATTCAAGGGATTCAGTGTTTTAAGATTCTGCAAGCTGGATCATAGCCTGTGATCTTTTTCTTTAGTTCTAATTTGCAGAGTAACTGGCTTTCTCCCCAGTGAGGATTAAATGATCCCCTGTGAATGTTTCTTAGCTCTCAGACAGCCCCTGGGGCCTCTGATCCCCTGCTAAGGAGCACAGGTTCAAAGAAGAAAAACCTGTTTGTATTAAGTACATAACCTTTCTAAGCATAACTATCTAAAAAATTTAAACTGGGCACTTTTATTTAATCACATTGGGATGGGGAGCAGAATGATTCAGTCTCTGGTATTACTGTAATATATTATGCTACAGATAACTATGAAATTTAAAACCATCGTGTTTTTTACACTGGCATATAACTTCTGGAGCTGACTGTGGATTTTTGTGTAATGATTGTGTTGGCTGTTTTCTTAATTTTTCAGAATTGAATAGGGCGAGCCAGAATACCTTTCATTTTCCAAGAAGTCAAGAGTATGGCTGTGTACAAATTAGTGACAACCAGTCCTGGCTTCAAGGTGCAGAGTTTAATCCGGCTTGTGTGTACTCATTAGGTATGGGAACATTGATTCATGAAATACATTATATCTATTTAAAGGCAGGATTTAAAAATTAACCTGAAATTGGTGCATTCTCTACTAGTGGATGTTATGTTGATCCCTCTTCTAACAGCTCCATCACATATGAAAATATTGCCATTGAAATCTTGCACACAAAGGCATTCACCTGTAACTGTGTTTGTAAAAGGTCAGTCCACATTGAGAACTAGATTTGTCGCTGTTGTGTCATCCTATGGCTAAATCTGAGGGAAGATGCTATTTCTTTTCTGCTTTTCCCCTCTCCTATTTCTAACAAGGACAATTCTTGCTCTCTGGTGCTCTGCATGGAGTCTCTACACTTTTCATGGTACACAGCAAGTGTGGAATATTTGAGAGCAACATAACAGAAGGAAAATCTTTTTGGTTTGTTTTTTGTTTTAGCTCCTGTCTTATTGATCCTGACTTATCAGGGAGAAGATACTAACGTGTTGTCAGATAGGCTGATGGCTGCCTACATCACAGTATGATTTATGATGTCACAATAGACAGTAAGACAAAGGAAAAAACTTCAATTTACTCTTAATTTTCTGGGTCCTGGCTATTATACTTGACTAGCAAAGTGCTGTTTTAACTCATGTTCACTTTTATGCACTTACCTTTCTATGGTTGCAACACTGACCATGAAAAACTTTCTCATGAGACACCAGGATCCAGACTTTTTGGAAACCATCTTAATTTCTGTCACAATATTACTGTTACTAGCTGTGTTACTAAATTAAGTTGAATTATATACACACTTCTCTAACCTTAGCATTTCTCTATGTTTTTATTAAAAATAATCAAAACCAGATTTACTTAATCCTTTTTTCTTCTCCTTTTCTTCCAAGACTGTAGGGCAAATAGCTGAATTTCTTCAGGTTTGCGTGTGCTTGCATGAGGTGAGAGGGGTGGAAACCTTATTGCATGAAAGTCAAATCAGCAAGAACAGCTTATTTCTTACTGCTAAAAAGACTTAAACTGAGCTTTTCACTTGGCTCTTCCAGCACTGAATTCTATATCTGAAATCTATGAAAATTATCTTTTAAACTCCAGAGACTCTTGTTTGACTAACTCTTAAGACTCGAATGAAACCAACTGTTTGAAGACTGTTATGGTCCTGGAAGGGAAGAGCCAAGACAGACACTGGGATGCAGATCACTGGTTTTATGGGTGCATCATGCTCAGGTCACACCTATAGCTCTCTAAAAACTACTGCTCATCTAAGGAGGATTCAAACTCTTTGAAAGCTGCAAGCATGGTCGTCACAGTATTTTGGTAGCCCTGATAACCCAGAAACAGCCAAAGTGTCAGGTAGTGATAATGTTTTTGTCTGTGATGACTCAGGCAGGGCGATCTATAAGTGTTACTCCACTGGGTTTCCCTGACAAAAGACATTTTGGCAGTAGACACAGGGATTGGTCCTCAAAGTGAGGCAGAAATGAGACAAGCAGACATAGTTGGTGATGTGATGAGGAAGAAAAGAGTCCAACAATGTGTTTGCTTCTTGCACTGCTGTTTACACACAAAAATGCCTGAAGTTGTAGCTAGGTTGTGAAATGAGTACTGATTTCAGTTTGGTAAGCTGCTGTAGTGTATCTTATAGTTGATTAACTGGAATGTATTTGTCTGTGTGAGGAATTATTTAAGCCTTCTTTTCACTCTGCTACAAAAAGACCAGCTTGTTTCCACTGATGTTTGTGTGTGACTACAGCTCCTTCTTGCCATTAATTTCCTCTTTGCTCTCTCTTAAGATGTGTTGGTAATCACTGCTATTTGTCGTCAAGCAAAGGTATACAGCTGATCAGGGAGTGAAAAAAAATATGCACTGGACCCAGCTGCTCCTTGGGTTGATGTATCTGTGTTTCTGTCCTCTAGAAGCTGAAAATGTTTGACTTCAAAAAGGGAAAGATGAGGACAAAAAGGCTGTTCTCAGTTCATTCTCCTGCCATGTTTCTATGGAGGGAAGAATAAAGAAAAATGGGAGGGGGGGGAGAACGAAATACGCTTTCTTCATGTGAATATTATTTCAATATTTAAAATATTTGTATTATAGTGAACTACCAATCTAGAAATACTGTAAATTAATTTTATTCTAGGATTTAACATTGAGTTGTGTTAATGCTTTAGCAAATATTACATTCTTAGATAAATTTTCAAAATATGATTCCATGTTTTAAGATTTAGATTTGAAATGGCATTCTATCCATAAGCCCTGTGTCACTTTCACAATTCAATTATACCAGTACCTACTATTTACAATGTTTTTATTCCCCTATTTGAATAAGTGAAGAAGGGGGAAACCCCCCCACATACGTGTACTCACAGATCCATCAGTGTATGTCATTGCTTCACCTCTGGTGCAAAAAATAAACTCATAACAGCTGTGTTATATATGTTTTGGAATAATATTTTTCACTCAAAAAAGTAAAAGTTAATTTCAAAAGGCACAATTTTTGCATGTGCTTTTTCCTTTTAAATTTTCATTTACGGAGCTTTTTCTGTGCTTTCAAAATGTATCACCCTTCCCTTCTTAATCCAGAAAACTACCCCTTATGTGATTTTGAACAATTTTTGTCCATTGATATTCCTTATATGTATGAAAGAATGGGCTTAGTTATTATCTGTGATTCTGTCTGCTGTTTGAAAAAAGGCCCAAGCAATTACCAGGTCAGTAAGTTCATCTTTCCAGTTGCCTTCAGGTGTTGTAGTTTTAAGTGCTTTTCTGAAGGCAAGAACTGTATTCCTTCACTGCGTGAACAGTATCATACTGTGAGATTTACAAGCAAGCAGCTTAATACCTTCCTCAGTATTGTCTTCAAGGTATTTCACTTCCTTTTTTTTCTTTCTTTAGTAAATAAGGCTGCAAGTTGCAAATCTGAGTGCTTGAAATTAGGCTTTTAAATCTGTAGTCAGGCTTTTAAATAGCACTGTCCACATTCTCAGAAGTGAAACCAGGCTGATTTTGAAAGCCTACAGAAAGTTTTAGGAGAACAGGTTTAAGCTTCTAGCGTTGGTATTTTTTTTAACCTCAATTTTATGGTTTGTACTGAGGTATATTCTGATAATGGGGATGTACACGGTCTGCCTCATACAGCAGCAAACTTTAAACTACTTACAAATAAAGCATTGGAGTCATAACACTCTTCTATGACCACTAATTACAGTTGTCAGATCATAAATTGCCCTTAATTTATTTTAAATCTTAAAGTTATTAATTGCTTGCGTGTCAAAACTGGGTAAACTGTTCTCTGTGTGTGAAATTATTCTCTTTAAATTAATTCCAACTTCTGAATAATTCAAATATGAAATATAAGTAAAAATAGTTTTTGCCTTGTAAAACTGCTGTTTCATCTTCTCTCCCAAGATCTTATTCCTTAGAAAACTGACCAGGTTTTCTGTCTACCTTCCTTCTTCATTGCTTGTGCAGTCCCTAGAGATGCTCAGCAGAAAGCATCTGTGTAGTGCCAGATCGTAACAGCCATGTTAGGGCTCCTGCAGCCACGGTGAAGGAATATGTGTACAGACACAATACAAGGCACCCCAGGTTTAACTTCACCTCTGTAGAGAAAGGCTCAAGTTAGGCAACTGTAAGACTGCTCAAAAATAGCTGGTTTGGAGCAGATAATTGGAGCCAGTCCTGTATATCTACAATCACCCACACTAAGTGGTCCTGTATTGCTTCACCCTGCTAGTGTTCTCTCTAAAGGTAAATTTATGGTTGGTTATGCTGTGTCTGGGCCAAAACAATATGCTTCCTTCATAAGCAAGCAGAACATTCTTTAAAGGGGTATTCCCAGAATTTGTGGAGAAATCTGTGTAGCCACTGCACTTAGATATAATTGCAAGCAGGTGCCTTTAATGATGGGTGGCTGCTTCATTTAGTCAGGATAAACCTGACTTTGCCATGCCAAAGTGAAATTGGCTCATTGCACAACGGAGGCTTTTGCCAATATCTTTTTGCTCCAAAGCCCAAGTCGGAATAGCCCTTAGCGTTTATCCCATATAAATTACCATTGGTGTTATTTTATAGCAGATCAGGATATGTGAGTAAAAGTAATTGAACCTTTGTAGACTGTTTTTTGAGTGAGTCAGTGTATATTAGAAATATTGAAATAACATCTGGTGTTACTAAGATATTTAATCTTTGCTTAACCTGTTTCTCTTGGTAAGAAGGCTTATGCAGCCACTGGCTCTGTGTCCTCCTGTCACTCTTTCAGCTAGTGAGAGATGGTGCTGCTCAGACAAACGAATAGCTTCTGTGTCGGGGAGCTTTAACAGGTTCATTTCTGCTGGCTTTCCAGTGGGTCACTCGGTATAGGAGAGATAAGCCCAACAGCTCTGAACCTGATAAGGCACCAAAGTTGGTTAGAAATAAGTTGGAAATCAGAATAGTTCCACCATTCACTGGACTGCTTGCTGTAGCTTATGAAATGGAAGATTGCAGCAGTCAGGTTACCTTCTCACACTCAAAGTTTAAGTTCCAGAGCTGAAAGGGAAACTGGATTTTTCTGCCACTGTTCATTCCTCTGTTATCTATTCCTGGTTAGCATTGTTCCTGATATCTCAAAATCAAGCTGCAGAGGGGTAGGTTAGGGGGGTGGGGGTGTAAGAACCCAGCAAATTTAAAAATACTTCATTTTTCTCTCATTCTTTCCAGATTGATATTCATGGAAGAAAAAGTATGGAATTCTGTATTTGAAGGGATCAATAAGCCTAAGGAAAGGGGTGATTAGGTTGGCGTCTTCTACCTGACATTCCAATAGGTTTTTAACAGTCTCCCTCACCAAAAGCCTTGAGGAAATCAAGAAGCCTTAGGATAAGGTGGGGGCAGGTTCTTGCACAGTGAGTTAACTGCTCAAAAGGTAGAAGACAAGCAAGGGGTGAGTGCGCAGTTACTGCAACAGATGGGGCTTGCTGCTGGTGTCCTGTGGTTTCTGCACTGTTTATAAACATGTACATAAATGGGCTTGAAAAGGGGGAGAGCAATGAGGTAGGTGACTAAGTTTGCTGTTGAGACACAATTATTCAAGGTAGTGAGGATGAAGGCAGACTGTGAAGAATTACACAAGGATCTGAAGAGACTGTGTGACTGGGCAATAAAATAGTAGATGAAATTCAGTGTAGATAAATGTGAAGTGATGCATGTGGGGAAAAACAATCCTAGCTTCACATATAAAATGATTGGCTCTGAGCTGTCGCCACTCAGGAGTGAGACCTTGGGTTATGATGGATAGTTCCATGAAAGCATCAGCCCATGCTCAACAGCAGGCTAAAAAGCAAATCAAATTTTAGGAATTATGAGGAAAGAACCAGAGAACAGAACAGATAACATCATTATGCTGCCATATAAATCTATGGTTCACCTGTATCTTGGATACTGCATGTAGGTTTGACTCACTCATGTCAATGAGGATGCATTAGGACAGGGAGGATTCAGAAGAGGGGAAGGGCTTGTCTAGGCTGTGACTCGTCTGGGAAAAAGTCAACTGATGGTGATAACTATAGGGATTGATAGAACTGTAAGTGGGTGGAGAGGGATGGATGTTTAATTATCTCTTTCAGAACCAGAGTTAGGGGCCATTAGAAGAAGTTTACAGAAAAGTGGTTCAGAAGAGGGAGAGGCATCTTTGTCAGAAGTGAATTATGTGCCTTGTCAAAGGTTTGCAAAGGGTATTGGGGAGACTGGGTAAATAGTTGAATGAAATGCCTAGTGCACAAACCACAACAAGCTTGGGAAATCTTCTGAAGTGTTGGAGACTGGGAGAGCTTTGTTAGCAATACTGGGTATGTTTGTCCTGTACTTACCTGTGTCCACTTTCAGTCTTTGAGACTGATATGAGGATTTTGAGGAGGTCATGGTCTATAGACTGACTACTTGAGCCCTGTCAGAAATCTATGAAGGGTATACATACAGTCAATTCATACATCAGTTGCATACCGCTGTGATTTCAATCTCTCCTTCTCTGAGTTGTGAAGATTAATACATAAAAAGGAGTCAAATTTGTAACACAGAAAGCTAATTGTTGCTTCAGTCTTACATATGTTGATCGTGTTAATGTGTAAAAAAAATGCTTATAGAGCAAATTTGAATGTGATTGATGCTGGAATCTCTGAGCATATACTAGTAGTAGGAAATGTATACCTTGTGAATTTGAGTAGCATTCAAGGACATCAAACTGCCTTTGAAGTTATGCATGTAGATGTTCACGGGTGGGAATCAAAGATTTTGATTGGAGACTCCTCCAAATGTGTAGAGTTACAAAGTTTGTAGGAAAAAACCCAAACATCCTCCTCCTTTCTACATGTGAACTTTTTCCTGTGAACATGTGAACAAAGGCATCTCTCTATATGTTTACTGCTTGTGTTACTGCATGTAAGCTTTCATTTCATCATACAGCTATTCAATTAGAGAAGTATTGCTCAATCAGTTCCAATAAATGGAACATTAAGAATTGTGGATCAAGCATTCATTTTCTTAGCTGTGACCAAAGCAGCACACTGATTTACTTGAGCAGTGATACTTAGGACTGAAGAGAAATCTAATTGTTATGAATAGGGTCAATAAAGTTGTGTAATGTATATAGCAGATATGACAATGCAGATTCTAGGAAGATACAGCAGGAGCAAAGAGAATGTGCACAGTATCTAAGTACATAAAGCCTGAGAAACAGTCACTGAGATGAGTAAAGAGTTTTCTTAAGTTCTCCTAATTTTTGGAATATTGCACTTTTCATGTCTTCCGTTCCTTAAATCAGAAAGTTCCTACTGGATAAAATAAATACTGAGTTCAGTGTTTCTCTTGAGGCGATTGATGTTAAGAGAAACCCATGCTGCTCATCTTGGTTGTGGGGAGTGGATGTAAGACATGCATGGAGAGATGAAACGGCTGAGTTTGGGGCAAAAAATGGTCCAGTTGACTGCTAAAAGCCTTTAAAACCAGACTGTTAGTTGCTACTGTAGTAGGTCACATCTGTTCTAACAGAGTAATGACGTTTGAAGGAAAACATACCTGACTAAATGTCAGCCAATGCAGTTGAAGTAGTCTTGAGAACTTCAGCTGATTTAAAAGTCTTGAGTCTGACTGATGGAAAGACACTGAAGGGCTTTGGTTTTGCAGCCTCTCTGGGGACCCCTTTCTCCACTTTGCTCTCATGATGAAGAGAGTTTTTCCACATGTTGAGTTGGAGTTTTGCTTGTTAAAACCTGTGACCATTGCCTGGAGATGTCAGACAGTTGTGTAACAAAGGTGATTACAAGAATGAGCAGACATTCCTACTTGGGATGATAAACAAGTTTCTCCTATTGCTTTAGTGATGGAAAGACTTAAACCTGCAGTAGAATACCTTGCCTAAACTTGCCTTACTGATCCCTCGGATGTCCTGATCAGCCCTAGATAAAAGGACCTAATCAGGTCCCTGATTAGCCTGGATAAAAAGCAACCCCACCTTCTAAAATGCAGGAGAGTCCAGGTGTTTCTTTGTGTGTGAGTAAACTAAGTTTCTCTTCTCTTGATCAACATCCATGTCTGTCTTCAAAGGAAGCTGCCAGGTGAGTAACCCAGGAAAGCGTGAAGAGACAAAAAAGTAGAAGTTAGGCATCTTATTTATATATTATGGGGATTTTTTTTTTCTCTAGCAGAAGGAAATACTGACTATTTATTATTTATTTTTCCCCCCAAAAGATAGAAAACCCAACACAAACTACCTTAAGTTTATGTATTGCAGGGGAAAGTAGATGAGGTATTTTCAGCTTGGCACTCATCATGATATGTTTGTGTTAAGTCTGCATTTTGCAGCTGGAAGTATTGTGACCTATTTAAGTACTCTTCTAGAGTATTGGTTTATACGTATATTTTAGTAATATCTTGAAATGCATCAAGAATGTGCATTTATTTTAAAAATACATTGTTAGTACCATGCAACGTTGCAATACTAGCTATCGTAGTCAACAGATGAAGTTTCCTTTTGATAACTGATGAACCTTAGGTCTAAAAAATGCTTCAACACCGTTTTCATGTTAGTATGCCTATAAAACCCTACTTAAAATGCACTCATTACAGCAGTCATCCCTGACAGCATATGCATGGTTTTGGTCCTTATCTTGATTTCTGAAACCTTCCACAATGATAATTTGAAAACAGTGGCATGTGTTAGCATAAAGCCAGTGCAAGTGCTGTTCATATAAAATAGTGGTACTTCTTAGTATATGCTTATGGAGGAAAATTTCATGTAAAGTGTTTTGTTTCCTCTGAGGGAAAGGAAAACTTGACTCTGGCATTAACCAGGCAAGCTGTTCTGTGCGAGTGCAGCTACAGCAGCAGTTGTCCACACATCTTTGCAACTCTTTAAACAGTAGTTGACTTCTTCAGAAAGCCTGCCAAAGTCTTCCTTGACCTTTGCTGTCCCAATACCCATTTTGTTTTGAATACAGAGTAATAACATTGGGAGGGAAAAACCAACAGCTTTCTATCTGATACAATCAATTTGTTTATTTTTCAAGCTTTACTTCTATTTTATCAGTGCTGGCTTTGTATAATGCCAACTGAAACTTAATGCTAGGCTGTGTTTTGATTGCTTGCATTAGGTTATGTGACTGTGATAATGTGTTTGTGTGATTATGTGCGTCTAAGTTTCAGGGCGCTGATCAGCCATGCTGACATGGCTACAGCACATTTCAGAAAGGTTTGGTGCTTTTGGTGGGCTGTTGGAAGTACTGCAGAATTCTACTATTTTACAGCAAGCTGTAAAATGCTAAGCTTGCTGTTGTTGCCTTCCAGCCTAATCTGCTACACAGGCTGTGGCATTCATGTAAGTCCAAACAGTTCTATCAGCCTGCTTATCAAAGTTGTGTTAATTCCTTTGCAGTGTTTTCTACGATATAGTATTATATCTGTGGATGATTTCATTTAATTTTTTTTGGGTTCTTGGTGATGTTATTAGTTTGATCTTGCTATGTGGACAAAGAAATTAAATCCTTTTTATTTTTACATGGGTTAATCTTAAATACTTAATGTGCTTTGAGAAGCAATGTTTGAATGGTTCACCTGTTGGTTTCGTGCTTCATATTTATTTCAGAATCAAGGATAAGAAATAGTAGGACCCGTAGAGAAAGGTGCAATAAAAATTATTTGAGTATTTATAGAGAAAATGGCTGGCAGTTTTAGCACTTCCTAGCAGAGACATCTAATAGGTGTTGGACCACTGTAAGCAGCTGATTGAGGGTTTTCTACTGGAGCTATAAAAGGCAGCTAAGGGTGAAAAGATTTGCATGGAAGTCTCTAGGCAGCCTAAGCCTGACCCTGATTTCAGGACCTCAGAGTGCTGCATCCTCAGATCCATTCAGACATGCTGGTACAGCTCTGAGGCCTAAGCTAGCACTTCTGCATGGTTCTGCCTTATTTTGTATGGGTATGCCTAACTAGTGGTCTTTTTATATATGCTCCTTGAATGTCAGGTTTTTCAGACCCTCAAATGTAAGTTGATCTCTCAAAGGAATTATCACCAAGATAATGAACAATTGTGGGATGCCTTTTATGCTACTGAAGGTAATGAAGATAAATTATCACAAGTTTCCTTTTCTTTTGCTGCCTTCCCGCTTTCCAGTAGAAAAAGATGAAGATGTTTATCAAGTCCAGAAGTTGGACTAACTTAACTTGAAATATGGTAGACTTGCTGTCAGACAAGTATTATCAGCTAAAGACTGCATATCTGTCTGAATAATGGTTTTAGATCAATCAATAGATACCTGTTGTTCCCACTTGATGCTCCCTGACTTTTTGCAGGGCCATAAGAATGTAACCAGCATTAACATAAAGAACTCTGATGTACCAATGTTTCCTCAGCAGTCTATGGCACTAAGTTAGGGCTGGTTGAATTTGTGACTTCAGTTGTGTTGTTAATGAAATGAATCCTACTCAGGTCTCAGAATTTTCATTCTGAAGTTTGGAAATGTCACATAGCTCTGAATAAAGCATAAAGAAAGCATGAAGGTGGCATTTCCAGTTTTCCCAGGGAAAAAAGTAAGTTTACCCTGATTCTGCCCTGTGTTATCAGGGTATTTCACTGTTCAACTCATGCAACAGCACTTCTCATTTCTCATTTTTTGTTCTACCTGCTGAAACAGGATGATATGGACAAGTTCACTCTCTTCACCCCTTGATGAAATATTTCTAAAACATGGAAGATGTCATCCGTCAGCCCTTTAATCAGTTAAATCTCTGAAATATTAAGCTTATACTTATGCTGATAGAAAGACATCTGCAAATGAAATACAATTTCAGATACCACTGTACAGACCCAACATTTTGCTCTGTGTGTTTGTTGAGTTGCATCATCTTATTGCTGGTCATGTAACAAAAGTCACAGTTTGAATTCAAGGTACTCTTAATTGCTGTGAAAAGTTATGTTTCTTGTGTCCTTCAGATGATTCTCTTGAGTGATATATGCTTACTAATAGATGTATGGGGTTTTGTTGGGCTAATTCTGTGCTCACAAAAATCATAATACTTCTAGGAAAGTTAAGAAACAAAAGAATGGCTTCTCAGAGTTATTGTACATCCCTGTAGGAATAAAATTAAACTTATGACCTTACCCCACAGTGAAGGAGCTTAAATGATCCATCTGACAGTGAAATATTAATGCACCACCTCTCCTTCTTGCCTGACTTTTCTTCAGTCTCTTAAATGTGCAATAAGTAAAGTGAAAAAAAATTATTGTATAAATAAAATACTTCAGGAACTGGAAGTGGGGCTGGGAGTGCTGTTAGTGGCATAGCTTCAGTAAGTAAAAAGGTAACTAGAGAACCCACTGTTTTCTGCTTAGAGGAATTAGAAAATATCTCTTGCTTCTCTCAGTTTAGTTCTGGCTTACTTTCTTCATGCATAGGTTGATGAATAAAGTACAAGAATCTTACTTAGAAAATGGATTCATGAAGCTGCCAATATTTTATGAAGTATGAATCCAGATTTTGGTCTGATCTGTCACTTGAGTATTGCAGACTGTTGGTACAGAAGACACCTGAGAACTTACTGATGCTGACCTATTAGGAGATATACTGAGACTCCTGTGTGTGTGGAGGGTGCCTCTCTGATTAATAGTCCCGCTGTGAGTGTGACATATCTGTGCTGCTGTGTAACTTTTTCCGGATGCTAGACGCTTATGTTTAATGATATTTGCCACTTCAATAGGAGGAAAAAGATTGAGATGATGTTAAATTGCTTTTCACAGTGTGTGCACTGTAGAAAGGGAAACGAAACATTAATTCTGTGTTTTTGTCTTTTGTAAGTGCCTGTAAAGTGAGGGCTCTGGCTTTAACCCATTAGTCTGCATGTGAACATATCTGCTGGCCCAGCTGTGCCCCATCTGGGAAGTGGCTGTCTCTGTTCTGTGCAGGGATAAATCCTGTGTGTACAGCCTCAGGACAGGTCTGGACAGTCATAGCACCTCCTTACATCAGAAGAACCTTCCCATAAGTTTAGAAAACGTTCCCCAAAAACCTGAGAACCAGACAAAATCAGAACTCAAACTCAGTTGCCTGATTTTAAGGGCTTCTCGTACTCTTCTTCTGAAACGTATTGCTATCCGTTATTGCTCCTGTAGCCTGAGGCCTCGGAAAAGATGGTTTTTAAATGATACCTTTGAAAACGAAAAAGGTACTGCTTTGACATTACTCCGAGCAGCGTTGCTGCGCTGGAGGACTATGGAGAGTTCAGTGCCTTGACTGCCACCTACTGCTCACTGCCCCTCGCTCCCCAAGTCCTGCCGCCGAAGGAGAGCGTTTCTGTGAGATTTTAAGGAAAAAGAACAAACCCTATTTGTGCATTTTGGCACTAGGTGGGGGCTACAACGGAATTTACAAACACTAAATGTTGCTAGTGGTTTGCAACCTATACATTTTCAACATAGAGGTGCTGAAGAACTTGAGAGATATGTTTAGTATATGGAGCTGGTAAAAAGTTGGGGAAGCTTCATATTTGAATTTCAGAACCTACAAAGGAAAATATTTGGTTTAAAAGGCTCTTGGGCTTTAAATGGAAAATACAGGGTTTCATAATTTATTATTTTTTAGCATCTAGCACTCTTCTAGCAGGGGCTGTCAGTTAACTCTCATTTCAGCCAAGCGTTAATTCCAGGTTAAGGGGAAAATAGAGAAGCTGTCTACCAAACACCCTTTGTTTTCTGCTTCACAAAAGGCCTGATCCTGCATCACTCACAGCTGCCTTCTCTAGCATTGGCTTTCATGGGGACCTGTCACTGCTCACTATCAGTCTTGTACACTATTGAAGTTCTGAGGATCAGACAGCACAGTTCAACCCTTTTCATGGCAGCATTTCTGCAAAAAAGTCATATCCAAACAAAGAACCCCCCTGCTCCCCCTAATGGAACCCCCTCAACTTCTTAACAGTTATAATCTATGGCCTTCTACTATTACATTAGGGACCATCCAGAGCTGTTGCTGTTATTTTGTGCCCTACTGTCTCATGCTGTACTGTAATTATAACAGATTCTGCCCCCTCAAATCCCACTGGGGGCATGCATATCACATGACATAAATGACAAACATGAAGAGCAAACTCTTCTGCTGTACTGGTCTTTACTAATGAGATCAGAACAATAGGTGAAATAATCTTCACAAGAAATGTAAACGTGGTCACCATGTGACTGTATATAGAGGACCTTTTTGTGTAATAGTCTTGCTGATAGTAAGCACTGTTACCTTTGGGGTTTCATTTACAACATCCCTTTTAACACTTTAAGTGCCAGTTCTGGGAGTTGGATTTAATTCCTAAGAATGCCTTTTACTCTGTCCAGAAAAATCCCCAGAGCTCATCTTCCCTATTTTTACAGTGCTAGGGGAAAGCAAAGGGATGCAAAGGTACTGCTCACAAAGTTCAATTGGAGCCCTATAGGCTGTTTCAGGAGAAAAAGAAAAACCTGTTTAATGCTTCCCAAAGAATTAACCATTTTGGCCCTATCCATGGAGAGAAACCGGTAGTGTCTTTGCAAGGCTAATAACATCCAATTGAGTAATGCAAAAATAATTCTTGTAATTTAGGTGGCCAATCAAATGATGCAAATAATGAACAACAAATCTGTGTGGAGTAAGCACTGAAACGAGCATGGCCAGCAGGTCAAAGGATGTGATTCTCCCCCTCTACTTCACTCTTGTGAGACCCCACCTGGAGTACTGTGCTCAGCTCTAAGGCCTCCAATGTAAGAAGGATGTGAACCTGTTGGAGTAAGTCCAGATGAGGACCATGAAGATGATCAGGGGACTGAAGCACCTCTCCTATGAAGACAGGCTGAGAGAGCTGAGGCTGTTCAGCCTGGAGAAGAGAAGGCTCCAGGTAGAGCTTAGAGTGGCTTCCAGAACCAAGAGGGGCCTACAAGAAACCTGGAGAGGGACTTTTTACAAAGGCATGTAGTGATAGGAAAGGGGGCAAAATGCCTTTGGACTGAAAGAGGGTAAATTTAGATATTAGGAAGAAATTCTTCACTGTGAAGTGGCCCAGGTTCCCAGAGAAGCTGTGGCTGCCCTGTTCGTGGCACTGTTCAAGGCCGGGTTGGACGTGGCTTTGAGCAACCTATTCTAGTGGAAGGCATCTCTGCCCATGGCAGGGGGGTTAGAACCACATTATCTTCAAGGTTCCTTCCAAACCAAAATACTCTATGAAGATCAGCTGCCCTATTAAATTTTAACGACACCTGTGAACCAAAAATATTCTATCCTTCCAGCTGTACTTCTAAGGAAACATTGTGCAACTAAAAGGAAGCTCCACAGTGTACACAACGCAAACATACGAGTAACTGGCCAAAGGTATTTTCTAAGTTTTAAAATTAAAACATAAGTGAACAAAATTGAGGTGATTAAATATTACTGAATAATTTTTGGCAATATTAAGCTGTTGTTTTGCTGTATCCAAAACTGTGGTAGACCCCTCACAGCCCAGATAAATGAAAGCATGCAATGAGCTTGTCACTTAATTTCACATATGACAAAATGAGAAGACAAACCAGTGGGCTTGGTGAGCTAAAGGATTAGAGAAGGTTGTATAAGTTCGTATGATTATTCAGCAAAGTCAGACCACAGAGTGATTAAACTGCTGGTTTTGGGCACAAATAATTAAAAAATAAGTGTCATGGCTGAGTCCCTCCCAGGGGTATGGTGGAGGGATGGGTTTTAAAAGGCATTTTGTGGCCTGCTAAGCCCATTCAGGAGGGCAATGCATGTTTAGATGCAGTGTATCTCTGAACAAGAGCTTTATCTTCAGGAAGGCTTGAAGGATCGTGTCCTTTTGCTCTGTGTGAGCCATCATCGCTATAAAAAGTTATCGGATCGAATTCAGGGCTGGCTTTATTAGCCAGGAGTGAATTACTTCATCCCAAACCAGTGCCAATGAACCCTTTGAATCTAAATTGCCAAGCGGTAGTATAATGGCAAAACTGACACATACTTGATAGCTGTAACCTTATTTACATTGACTATGACAGAACGCATTGCATTATAAAGCAGTATTAATAACATGCTAATTGAACTACTAAATGCCATCAACAATTGGAATTATCAGTTGCTGCTGCATTCCACTAATACAACATTTCCAGAAAACTCAGGAAAGAAATGGTTTTGCTTAAAATATTGGTAAAGAAGCTGAAGGAATAAAATTAAGTTGACCTTTTGATAGATGTCTGTTTATTGATTTAAATTCACCATTTTGTGAACAATGTCGAAGAGGTCTGTTAGAATAGAAGCATGTATAATAACATGAGCTGAACAATTTTTATTTCTTTGTGTGTCATTATAGAGAGATTGAAGCAAGCTTCACCTAAGTGTAGTGATGCAAAAAAAATAATAGTACCCAGTCTGGATGTGAAAAAGCAGGGGAAAACAAGAGCTTCATATTAAAGTGCCTTCTAGGTAGCTGACATGACGCATCTAGTCAGACGTAAATAATGACAGACGGAAACTATCATGAGGTCTGTGAAGCATCAACATGCTGCCATCATTTTCTTTCTAACCTTGCCTTGCTAGCAGCTCTCAGACTTACAGGCTGAGAGATCATTTAAAAAGCAAATCCTAATGATGCTGCCCACTGTAACAACAGCCAGTGAGATTGGCATCAATTTAGCTCAGTTTGGGAACTCAGGCTAGCAGCCATTGCTGGCTCCTGACACCCCAAACGGGCGCCATCCCTCCCTCCCTCCCTGGCTCCCTGCAGCTCCTTCTGCATCTTGCTGAAAATGATCCACCTGTATGGGGAAGGGGGAGAGCAGCCCTTGCTTCTTCACATGCCTCTCAGCAAATAAGCCCTTCAATTATTTCCTTTATTGAATTTGGTTTATTTTGGTGAAGGATGCCTGGAATATGTTTTTCATTGCATATCTTTTATTTGTGGTACATGTGCATAGGAAAAGAGGAGTCCCTGTAGCTTCAGCTGAGCAGTGCTATGGTTCAGATAAACACATCTGTACATGGCTGCCATAATCACTGTGGAATGGCAGAGCAATTTTGCAGATGCAACTCAGAGGAAAAATAAAAGGGGCAAAACAAAACCCTTCACAACAGTTATCTATCTTGTCCAGCTCAGGAGACTCTATTCATATAGACAACATACAATAAAATGGTTGCACGTTTTATTTAAGCTGGTGACTTCATTGCAAACCACTGGGAAACAAAGCTGATGTGCAATAAAGTAATGGCATTATCACTTTGCAAATCAGCATGTGGCTATGCTTGGGTGCTAGGAGGGCACGAGGGCTCAGAGACAGATGACAACATGAAAAAACAAGTAGATCAGACTGCCTGTTTTTGATTGTAAACATTATTTTCATATACAGCAAAGAATTTCATTCTGTTTGGTAAGCCTGACCTCAGGCTGTATAACTGTATTTCCATTGTTTGTATGTAAATTAAAACATGACAAAAAAAGTCCTTTCCAACCCTCCCCATCAGAAGGCTATTTACGCTTCACAGATCTTTCCAGTACTTTAAGCACAACTAAGCAGCTACCTCAGGTAAAGAAGATGCTGTTTTTCTAAGGAGGCATTTTAAAAGATTCCCCTCCCCCCCACTTCTGAATGTTCTAAATACTAATGTGGAATTTGTGACTCTCAAAGTAAATAGATGGCACTTAATTATGCTGGTGATGTCAGGTATTGTATAGGTTGATTTCCCAAGGCGTAAGTGAAAAATGTATTATTTGGTCTTAAATTTAGACTTAATAAATAGCTAATTTAGGATCTTGTTCTATATGCAAGGATATAATCACAAGGCATTCATTTTTAAAAGGTTTCATTTATTCTTGTGAGCTTAATTATTGCAAGGAAACTGTGAGCAATTTGTTTTTTTACCAGTGTCTGATTTCTGAGAATGGTTATTAAATATTAAATGGATGCATAATTCAGGCAATTAAGAAAGTAATCACACAAAGTAATGTAATGGAAGTTAATTATTACTGCATAAGCAAATAGTTCATTAATGCTAGTAGTTGCTATGGCTGCATTCTTAATACATGCAGAACTGAAGCATGAATCCTCTGTGTATTCGGAGGTACCAGAAGTATGGTACTGCAGAGAGAGTGCTCCTAATGAAAGGCACAGGCAAATAAGATCGTATTGACCCCTGACTTATCTGAATGCTGTAGGATCATCATTACTTAAGAGATTTTTACCAAAACCATGTCTGTTTCAGATGCTTATAATCTCTTCTGTTTGTAAGACAGACCTTGGCTTAAATCAAGGAAGAACTTGGGGAATTCGGCTGGTTTAAAATAAATAAATTGCCAATCCTATTTCCTCTGTTAAAATCCTACCCAATGGTGTTCCTCTTGTTAAAAGGCTATAAAATCATTATATGTAACTTAAAAGGATTGTACAATTTTTCAGTACAAAAGCATAATAACTGACAACCACCCTTGTTAGATTTTGTTCTTCAATGATGAGAGCAAAATCTGACATTTCTTTGCTAACATTATTTCCCTAAAGCATAGCACTTCATAAAGACTGTTTTAAACCAAGAGACTGTCAAATGAGGCTATATTCCACCTAGTAGTCTGTGATGCAGTAATATCAACCTTAGCACTATATGGTTCACCTGGGGATGAGAGTATCTGTGACTGAAGGATGAACACTGAAAAATGGTAACAAGGTTCTCATTGCAAGCTTGAAAGGTGTGAAGGCAGAGGGTGGTCTGTTCCTTCATTTTGCGGCTGTGGAGATTAACAGAATGTCACTTATCCATTTTAGGCTGTAGTTAGCATTTTAAAAGGGGAAGAAAAGAACAAGACAGCAATTACCAGGCTGGACAACCCTTGCAAGTCATAGCATAGCATGCCTAATTCTTCTGCTGGTTCCCACTCTCTCCTTGCTCAAAATGCAGCCACACTAGGTAAAATGAGGTGGATTTTTGTCATGTAAGCAAAAAGTGGGATTGGATTAGTTGGCATAAACATTGCTCTGAAGTGCCTGGGATGTCTGTAGTCCCAGAGAACCATTTGACAGCTGAGGACACTGAGGTTTACAGTTCTTAGTTATTTCATCTCTTAATTTCAGTGCATCCCACAAAAGGACTGTAAAGAAAGGAGGATGTGGGAGCTGGCTGCTGCTAGCTCTGTACTTACTAAATTTTCTGGAGAAATCTTCAAATCTTTGTGTTCCTGAAATATTTAGGGCTTCAGCAGGCAAGGGAACCAAATAGGTGGGGAGCATCATGGTGGCAGCTCAGCATCATACTATGGTCTTCACAAGGATGACCAATCAGCTAGAATACTGAATTGATGAATCTGGAAACAAAACTCTTGTAAACCTTGGTGACTTGTCTAGGGGAAGAGAAGAGGTTAGACCTGTGGACTGAGAATGTGTTCATACATGCATGCATACAAACACAATGATGCTCCTTAATTTATTTTTAGGATCACTCATTCTATGAAAGTATTCATTATTTTGAAATATTTAATGCTGTTTCAGAATGAAAACAAATGTTGGAGTATAGGAAATTCCTGTGGGATAGAAACTGTGTTTTTACCAGCTCTAATAACCACCAACACAACAGCATGAGCAGTCAATCAAACAGGAACTGAGCCAGCACAACCCCAGGAAAGTTCCTTTCATCCCTTCTTTATTTGAGAAGCAAACCCTTACTCTTTTTGCAAGCCCTATTAAACGTACAGTTTTTGCAGAATGGCTGGGAAGGCATGCGATTCGGCTGCTCGGGGCTGAGTGTGAGGGAACAAGTACCAGACTCTCCTAGGCTCCACAAACAACACCTTGCAAACAGCCATCTGAAGCTTTCCACATTGAGTGCCTCTCTTGGCAGTGACTGTCACACAGGAGGGTGCTCAGCCCCTTGGCTCAGGTGGCTGCAGACCTTCTGTGGTGCTTGTATTATAGCTGGGTCCTCTAAAGTCTATCTTTGGAGCCGTTCTGTCATGCTTTTGACAAAATATTTTGTTTAGTGCATAAACTAATCAACTTTGCACCAAGGCTGGTTTCAAGGTGTAGCCCCTGTGTAGAGGACAATACAAACATCCAGAGGAAAAAGAGATGGCAAAGGTGACTTCCTGTGGATATCTGACCAAGTTGTCATCCAAAAGGATGCCATGTTCCATTCAGGCAGTAAAAAGAAGAACTTGATTAATAAATACATTCCTTCAAACTTGCAGCTGATGCAGTATAATTGAATTATATTTCTTGAACAAGATAGAACATGGACAGAGATCATAAGGCTATAAAGAAGGCGGTTCCACCTCATGCAGTTCCCTGTAGGCAAATGAATAGAGGGGGACTTTTGCCATCTTCTAGAAACTACTTAATCAGAAATGATCAACCGTTGTTGCCCATCATGCTGCCTTTTCTGCTCCTGCTAGGAGGTGAAAGCAAGGAATGAGTGTTCAGTGATCAGAGTGGTAGTGAGATTGGCCAGGTAATTATTACTTGAGTGAACACCTGAATATCTGTTCCCCAGAAAGCTATTAACTGGCACAACCTCTTTTGTTAGAAATGTCCTTTGCAGGTCTGCAGCCAGACCTTGGCTGCTATCTATTCCCATTGCCCTCTGGTAGCAGGGGCTGGCCTGGGCAAAGCACAGCATGAGCACTCACAGCTCTCCAGTGGGTGTCTGATGTCTAGTTCTGCTTGTCAGTGCTGGGACTGCCTTTGGGTAGTGTGTTGGTTTTGTCTTTTTGATGACATTCTTAATCTAGTGTGTGTGTTTTTTGGTAACTGCATTTGATAACTGTATTGACAGCAGTTTTAGTTCTCATACGGACTGCTTGTCTGTATTTTTGCCAAATGAATGTATGCTAAGTGCACTTGAAAGTTTTCATTTCAATGAAAACTTGCTTGCTAGATACAGAGGGGTATACACAAATCATTCCTAATAATGATTTCTATTTCTTTTTATTTTATTTCAATGATACTACTAAGAAAGTAAAGATTCTAGAAATAAGCACACAAATGGCAAAGGTCTGCTTAAAATCATGATCATCTAAAATGGAAGAACTCAATATGCCTTTAAAATAATTAGTTCTGAATACAAAATTTGGTAACAATCTTAATGCTGTTCTGTCAGTATACTGCATTTGTTTAACATGGCAAAATAATCCAGTAGGCTCATCTACCTGAGTTCATAATTCCACCTTTCCTGCTGGGGGTACGTTCTAGTAAAATGCTGGCAATGCCCAAGTATTTTTCTTTAACTATAGAAATTAAAAAAAATAAAGTTTGAAATTGTATCTGTCTCACAACCTTGCCTATAACTTTATCTGTCCTAAATGAATGGCTTAAATGAAGCATGACAAATCTAAACACTTTGGCGGCTGTCTACTGTGAACAAGGTTGACTTCTTACCTTTACAGAAAATGAATGTCTCTTCTTTTGCCTCCAGCCATGGATTTAAGTGGCAAAAAAGACTTAGACCCTTACTGCATGTGGGAGGCAGAATCTTCAGAAAATGGTTTAGGCATTGTTTTCTTAACTAGCTCTAACAAGTTACATTGGGGTGGCTTATTTTGAGTGATTCCTCCTTATTTCCCCAATAGTTCTGTTGATTTAACTCAACATAGTCATACAACAAACATTTCAACAACCAGGTCAACATGCCGTATTCATAAATACTTGCAGAGCTGCTCTACATCCATCATGCAGTATAGCAAAGGTTGGATACCACAGTCTTATCCTATTTTTCCTTAAACATATGCACATCATTTTTCAAATGTACCACACCGTTATTCACAAATTCTGGGAGGCTGTCATGAAATACAACAGAAAGCGTACGTATAATTGTATGGGTTCTAACAGAGATAATAAGGAGGAAAAGTTGAAGTTTCAAGTACTTATTCAGGCTTTGGTTAAGGAAAATTATTTCCTTTGGTCTTTGGCACACAAGCACTGAAATAATATCCAGTTGTAGGCTGTTTGTATAAGCATGGTGATGCTTTCTGCTATTGGTTATTACAGTGTCTGTTCATATTATATTTGTTCTCATCATGGTAGGATTCCATGTAGGTATTTAGAAAATCTAAAGAGCCACCAGCAAAGTCTTAACAGTGAATATAATGAACTTCAAGTGGGTCTGGGATGAATAGTTTGCATAAAGGTTGAAAAATGTGATGGTTCAGAATAATTTGCTTATTCTGTATGGAGGTTTTGGGTTTTAAATTAGAGAAATTCTTCATCAGAGTATAACTTCATGCTCTTTCAGTGTTTTTCCTAAGTGTCTGGTTGTAGTTTTGTTTCACTGGATGTAATGACTGTCAGAAACCATTTTTGTTTGCTGTTTTCAGTTGCTTCTTTACTTCTCAAGTTTTGCTTGAACATCTTAAACATCAGTCGCCTGTCCCCCTTCTTGTACATGTTGTTCCTGCTCCCTTGGTACAAAGAATTGTCCTACTCTTGAGAAAAACGTGAAGGCATCCTGGGAGGAGGCGGGCCTTGGTCAGAGAGCACTCAAGCTGATCTTATGGCATGTGGGTTACGCAGGTCCTGGCCACTAGTCAGCTCCCAGTTTACACTGTCACAGCCAAAGGCCCATCATCCATGTACAGGGACTAGCTTCTGTGAAGGTGCTGTCAAAGGACACCATGTAAGAGGAAGAGAGAGGTGGTACTGCATAGCGGAGCTCTGGGAGAGGAAGAGGAGAGGGTGGCTCAGCATCATCCCACATCAGACCTGCCACAGACAAGGCAGGCTCTGCTTCTCCTTCTTCACACCCACTACTGCTCTTGCTGTTGGCAGCTGCTATTGTACCACAATCTTCCTCTTGAACCAGCTGCTGCAGGAGCCCGAACACCACATAGCCTCACTGATGGCATGGATTATCTGTGCCTTAATGTGATGTTTCATCTAGCTAATGGAATTACAATTGGGAGTTTGAAGGAACAGAAGAACAAAATGGTATAAAAGTGACAGAAGGTGAAACAAAGAAAACCTCCAAAGACGTGAAGTTGAATGCAAATCGGGCACTTGTAGGTTGCTGGTGGGGCTGTAGTGATGTGTTTGCATTTGTACAGTGGGAAGAAATTAATGGCTGTAGAAATTTGGATGCATTCGAATTAGCTTTATAAGCATTACTTTAAGCTCATACTTCAAAATTGGTTAATGGGATGATAAGAGTAGATCTATGCTGGATAATTATCATCTCACTTCCTAGTGTATCTATTCCAAATACAACCTGAAATGCCTTGATAGTATCCTGTGGATAGATAAAGAATGATCAAAATAATTCAGATGAAATTTTTATCCATATTGCTTTCTACCAAAACTGTGCTTTGTGCTGTATAACGCATACAGAAAGTGCAGGCAGTTCCAACATGGAAAAGCTTAGTCTGAAAAATAGAAATGGAGAAGATAGGACACCAGTGGGAAACTAGAGGATAGCCTATTTATATATTTGTTTTTTCAAATACTAATTTTGCATTCCCAGTTTTTCCCATGAGAGACTCACAACAGGAATCATGTGTTTTGCAATGCCTTGGGAACTGCTGTTCTTCCCAGGGTAACTTGGCCCCTTATGGGACCAGATATCTGCAAAGTTGCCTTGATCTGTGATACTCAGCAGCAACAGTTAATTTCAGGTGGAGAGACAAAAAGATGATGCTGACCTTCAGAAGAGAAAAGCTCCAACTTACAGTTACGTGACTGCACACCCTTTCAGTGATGGGATTTTGTCATGAGACTTGGCAGAGTATGATTCACTTTGAACTTGTGTAGACCTGAGTTGATTCCTAAATGGTAATTTAGAGCTGTTGTGCCAAGGGAATGCTCTGTTATGGTAGTTCAGTGTCATAAGAGTACATAATGTTTAAGCACAGCTTTCCTGGACTAATCCTAGTGATGGAATATCTTGAAAATCACTTTAGGACTTCTACTTGCATATGCAAGTCAGTTAACAGTCCTTGGGAGTTCAAGAAGTGGTTTATCTGTTGTGTAGATAGCACTGTGACTTTCCATAGAAACTGTTTGCTAGATCTGGAACTCATTAGTGATCTCTTTGATAATTCATCTTGATGTTTGCCCCTGAACTGAGATCCTGATGAGTTGCTAAGTTCTAGTTGAAGATGTCCCTGCTCATTGCAGAAGGTCTGGACTAGATGATATTTAATGGTCCCTTCTAACCCAAATTCCTCTCTGATACTACGACTTGTTTAGCAAAATGTTCCCAGGTTGATTCTCAGGAGTATGAGATCTGCACAGACTGACTCCTTCCCTTTGTCTCAGTAAAAATATAAAAGCTATTTCAAGGCATCTAATGTTGGAATCTGTTACTAAAATAAAAGAAAACAGTACGGGACTTTTTTTCCACTCTGCATCTCCAACACTCCTTTCTGCAATCACTTCCTTTCCCAGAACAGTTCAGCTTTATAGCTATTGCACCTAGCAGCCATGAAATTACTCTAGGATTATTCTGTACAAAGGAAAAATGTAGCTGAGCATTAATGTTTTTATTAATATAAATAAGTAGTTATAAACCCAAGCTATTTGTCATTCTTTCTAAATGAAAAAACAAAGTTGACTTACAGCTTTTTAGTTTAAGTAGGAAACTAAATATTTGGCAAGTGCTTTAAAAAAGCCTTTTACACAAACTTGGAAAAAAAACATTTTTTTTTTTTTGGTGGGGAGACAAGAATTCTTCATTTTACTACAATGTCATTACTCTGGCTAAGTTTTAAGGCTGTGAAAATACATCAAGATCATACATTACCAGTTAAGATGAGCTCTAACATTTGGATAAGCTTTGGTGAAATGTTAAATATTTGTGCTTTAAACTTCCTAACCATTTTTTATCCTGCATATCAGAGTATATTCTTTCAGCCACTCTTATTAGTATACTATATAGCACCATGCACTTTGTTGGTACTTGCCAGTTATAACTCATGGATAATAAAAATATATTTGTAGTTTTTATTTAGAAGTTCTGTTTACAGTTTATGTATTACCTGTAATTAACTTGCTATTACTGCAACTCGCACAATATCGTGGATTATTTCCTTCCCCAGTGTAATACAATAGAACTTTATTACTTGAATTAGGAAGGCAAATTAAGGGAAGACAGGAGTGCTTTCGTTTTCACTATGCATCTTTAAAGCCATAGTGGAGCAAATGATCCTGGGCTGTATCAAAAGGAGTGTGACCAGCAGGTCAAAGGAGGTGATCCTGCCCCTCTGCTCCTGTGAGACCTCACTTGGAGTATTGTGTGCAGTTCTGGTGTCCTCAACATAGAAAGGACATTGAACTGTTGGAACAAATTCAGAAGAGGGCCACGAGGATGATCAGGGGACTGGAGCACCTCCTGTATGAAGATAGGCTGAGAAAGTTGGGGCTGTTCAGCCTGGAGAAGAGAAGGCTGCATGGAAACCTCATAGCAGCCTTCCACTATCTGAAGGGGGCCTATAGGGATGCTGGGGATGGACTCTTCATTAGGGACAGCAGTGACAGGACAAGGGGTAATAGGTTAAAACTTAAACAGGGGAAGCTTAGATTGGATATAAGAAGTTCTTTCCTGTAAGGGTGGTGAGGCACTGGAATGGGTTGCCCAAGGAAGTTGTGAATGTTCCATCCCTAGCAGTGTTCAAGGCCGGGCTGGACAGAGCCTTGGGTGAGATGGTTTAGTGTGAGGTGTCCCTGCCCATGGCAGGGGGTTTGGAATTAGATGATCTTAAGGTCCTTTCCAACCCTAACTATTCTGTGATTATATGATTCTGTGTTTTCGAGTAATTATTAAGATAGAATGGGATATGTTCATCCCTGATTAATATGTTAAAATACTGAGCTGATAAGGTCATCCAGATACCATGTACTGTGATTTCTCTAGTCAAAGGAGAAACAGTAAAGTTATTGAGCAAAAACACCCTTGGTATCAAATTGAAAATATTTTGATTTTTTCAACTAATTAACACTTCTGTTTCAAGGAATCAAACTTGCATATACCAGAGCTAAATTTTCTTTGTGGCTTCAGCTGGTTGAAATTGGACTATAAAGGAAATAATTCACTTGGTATACCAACATGGGCATTCTAGTTTACTTAAACTATGACATGTGAAAATGACTTATATGCAGAGCTGTGGTCATTTAATGTGTTTGTGTCCAGTCCCAGGCTTTCAAAAATACTGTTACTTTCTCCTTGAAAGGGTGTCTTGCCTGACTTTTAATTATTGATTGTATTTCAGTAGTTTTACTGAACAGAGGAAAAGAGCAGAAGGATGTTTTTCCTGTGTAGGCAGCAAGTCTCAAGCCGGATATGCAGAATTCCTTTAGTCTTCAACATTTTTAGAAAGCACAGTCACTAAAATATTCAGGAGTGAATGAATCACATGATTGCTCCTAAGGATATTTTGTAGATAAAGATGAGGAGCAAAGTACAGCTAAAACCATGGAAGAAGTGGCAGAAAAGCAAGGCTTAAAAATATCTTGAAATGAGCTGGCAGAAGATCTTGGATAAATCTTCCAGATGAGAAATACAGATGTCAGTTGAGTTTGAACAGCTAATAACAGTGAGAGGAGGAAATTAAGTGCAAGATTAAGAGCAGTGATGGATCAAAATTGTCTATGAAGCAATGAACAAGCAAAGGTAGTCACTGCAATGTGCTACATGCCAGGAGAGATGTTACCTTTCAGCAGTACTGTGGGATCTCTTTTAAATGGGTGTGAGGGGTGGAATTTAAATTTTTGCCTCAAAAGCTGATCCAGGTCTTGGCTGAAATGCCAGTCATGTCCTTGCCCATCTTGACCCTCACCCTGAGCTCAAAGAGAGCAAGGGAAGATGATTCCCATTGACTTCAGAGCGCTTGAAGGCAGATATGCTGCAGGGTACTTGGTAAGAACCAGGTACCATTGTTATGGTCTTTCCTACATCCAGCCCCAGTATGCAAATTAATGTGAAAACTCCATCACCGGTGTGAAATTAGTTGTACATTGCCATTGCTACTTAGGGATAATTACCAATGGCTACAAAGACAGTAAGTGTGAAAGTCTCTGCAGATGCTGTCTGGGGCTTTCGTAGCCAGGAGAGAGAGGTTGGCGCCATTTTTATAGTTATGCCTGTTAAGATTTAATAGATGGAAAGTTTCATTAGTGAACTGTGTTGCAATTAACTTGAAGGAGGTTCCAGCCTACTGTATGCAGTCCTTCCTCAGAGAAAGTTGTTTACATTTCCTTTTGGTAATAATTTATTGGCTTTTCAGCATTTGAATGTTAATGAATAACAAGGGCCATGATTTAACAAAAAACCCTACCAACAACACATAACATGATTTTCTCATTACTTTAACAAAGGACTGGGTTGGCTGTGTAACTTTTTATTCTTCAGTGAACACACCAGTCGCTGAAAGTCAAGAATGAGTTGATCCAAGGGCAAACGATACCACAAAAATGCAATTTAAGGGAACAGTTTTCTCCTCAGTAACATCTCTAATAAGGATTAATGGGGTGGTGACTTGGTCTTTCTTTGTCTTTTTGCCACTCCATCCTGAGGCCAGATCCTGCATGCTTCACACAATACTTTCATTGCAAAATAGATTAGAACTTAGGCCGTCTTGGTTTTGTGGATGACCTGACATGAGAGAAGAGGCACACAATTCCTACTAACTTTAGAGCTGCTGCAGACTGATTTTAGTGCATTTACTGGGGAATTGCCCTGTGCTGCTTCTTTTGAAAGAGGAATATGTGGTTGCATGAAGCTGATTGATGTTCATAGTAACTGAAGATCATGTTCCTTAACCTTCTGGGTCTTCTTGAAAAGAGCTTTATCAAAGCAAACAGCAGTTGAGACCAGCCCTGCTGAGCCCAGCTCCTAGCCCTGCTGCAGCAGACAGCTCTTGCCGCTCTCATGAGCCATAGTGTTAGTGAGATGTCTATAGGATGCCTTTCCACTTTGAGACATTTCCAGCATTCTTTTGCTGATGCTCATAACCATGAAGTGACAGCAAGCTGCTCTGAAAAATTGTTCTCCTTGATGCAGAAACAACTTCCTCAGAATTCTGTGAAAAACTTTGGCAAAAAAGAAAAAAGACCTAATAGATCCATTTGAGCATCCCTTAGAAGTCAGGTTTGTGCTGGCACTGGTGAAGATGATGACTTCTGTGCAATGTAAATACTCATGTAATGCCAGCAAAATAAAGAAATGAGATCATGCCCTTGACCACGAGGTTGTGGTGACCCAAATGAATTCCAGGTGATGGCAGTCCAGAGCACCATAGCTGGTGGCTCTTGTGGTTTTCCCTAAACAGGCATTTCTTCTTCGAGTGAAATGGTGCAGAGCTGACAAACTGATGTTAACAGGAGCTGGAAGGTTTTTGCATTTCTTAGTTAACCAGGAAATCTGTGCATAATGACCAGTATGTGATGTGTGACTTGTTCTTGGCCTGGCATCATAATTTCAAAATGCATGAACAGAAATAAGGAAGACATTACACTATTTTATGCTAAGTTCATGGAATTACAGAATAGTTAGGGTTGGAAAGGACCTTAAGATCATCTAGTTCCAAACCCCCTCCATGGGCAGGGACATCTCACACTAAACCATCTCACCCAAGGCTCTGTCTAACCTAGCCTTGAACACCGCCAGGGAGGGAGCATTCACAACTTCCCTGGGCAACCCATTCCAGTGCCTCACCACCCTTACAGGAAAGAACTTGCTCCTTATATCCATTCTAAACTTCCCCTGTTTAAGTTTTAACCTGTTACCCCTTGTCTTGTCACTGATGTCCCTAATGAAGAGTCCCTCCCCAGCATCCCTATAGGCCCCCTTCAGATAGTGGAAGGCTGCTATGAGGTTTCCATGCAACCTTCTCTTCTCCAGGCTGAACAGCCCCAACTTTCTCAGCCTGTCTTCATATGGGAGGTAAGATTAACTTGCCTGTAGAGTACTAAATATCTGCCTCTGGAGAAGCATCATAAAACCTGAGTATTTTCACTTCAACAGTGCTGTTATAAGTGTTTCATGTTTTATTATTAGGATGTCAAATTACTAATCAAGAGTTTAAAAAATCTAGAACAAAACAGGAAGATGGGAACCATTCAAACAAATTTCATTGTTATTTAACTGAAATTTCAATTATTGCTCCATTTGGCACTAATCAAAGATCTTTTTTTTTTTTTTTTAATTTCTTCTTTTAACATATCTTGTTAGGGAGCAAAAGCAGATTCATCACAACTTAAATATACTGTAAGAGCATAGTAGCCAGTCTGAACTCTCCTGTGGGCAAGGTTTGTAGTGCTGAGGTTAGAAAGCACAGTTTGAGTGGACAGACAGACTTGTCAAATGCTGCATGTGTGCTTAGGTCAGGGATGTAACGTCAGAATTGCTGCTTCTGCTGTTACAATTCCAGCCAAGTGCCTTTTAACAAATGAGCACCTCTGTCTGTGGTGCTACAGACCATCCACTTTGTATTAAAGATCTGGGAGACCAGAGGATGGAGGGGTATAAGTACTTTCTGGTCCTCCTTCACTGAGAAGTGGAACAAGACAGGGAACAAGACATAACAGCTTATTGCTGCATGAGCCAAATCTGTCTAGTGGGAGATTCTGTCTCTTCCCTTTTCCTTCTCTCATGGTGCTGTAAGTACCTGGAAGGTCTTATTTTTGGGGGGGAAAAGGAGAAAAATCCAAAAGCTCAAAAAAACCCCAAGCTTCCTGCCCTGCTCTGCAGGAGATTGCAATTGTGAAGGCTAGAGGGGAAGCTAATGTCCAGATAATCCTTCTTATTTTGATGGATTTAGAGTGGAAAATGAAAGATGAAATATGACACAAAGGAAGTGGATATATATGTGAGAGACATGGCATGGTATACACTTTCAGAAAACCAAGGTGTGTTGGCTGCCACTATGCTAAGAGCAGAACATCTGCAAATGTGTGTGCTTGCTCGGACATGCTGTAGTTTAAGAGTGAGGAAGACATAATCTCATTAATTTTGGATTTTCCTACCTCATTTAATAAATGTGATATTATTAGTTAATGTTTAAAAAATTTAGAGTCAGAATAGGTTAAAATCCAGTGTGAGGAAAGCAACAGACTTGATGTGATTACGATGAAGAGAAAGACCTTTTTCAGAGCCTTCTCAAACACAGTGATGGATGTGGAGCAACCCTGAGGCAAGGGATAATTTGGTGCTCTTGTTGTTCTAGGTTTTGTCATCAAACGTGTTTGTGTCTGAGTCAGTTCGGTTAAGGCTGCAGTGCTGTTGTGGCTGTAGCAGTGCGTTAACCCACAGCATAAGATAGCCTTCCCTATACCCACCTCCCCACAAAACCATATGTTGTATTTGAGTACTGTAATCTTAGAAATAATACTTCCAAGCGGCTTAAAAGGAATGTCATGCAACCATCATTAGTTTGTTACTATAGCAGAGAAGCCTCCAACTTGTTTTGATTTAGTGTCATAACTTGTAGTTAAAAGCTTTAGGCAAGGCCACACACATGCAAACAGCGATTGGTGATTTAGATAATTAGTAGGAATGGCAGAGCCGTGTCTCTTTACAAGAAAGGTAGCAATGATATGCAATTAAAACTGAACTGTAAAAGGTAAAATCATGTAGTTATATAGAACGTAATAAGCCAGGTTAAATGAAGCAAAATAGCATCTACCAAAGAAGAGTAGAGTGAAAGGAGAATGCCCTATTTTTGAGTGTTTTCAGTGAAATAATTTCTAAATGTTGAATGGAGAGAACCTTTGGCTTCTCTGAAAACAGGAGAACTCCACTGCAACAAGTGTCCTGACTGTAGGTTCTGTTTTCTTAGAATATTTATAAGATGTTAAATGTGTCTGAATGGAGCACCTTGATAATATGAAAAAAAATCCCAAAATACCAGAATTAACAAAAAAAAGCATGAAATGCAATTAATGTTTTACAACTTTTTTTCCCTACCTCTTGGTTCTTGCTGCCTTCTGAAGTGCTTGCCCCTGCCACCTGTTTTATTTGCATTGGGGATGCTTTTGGACTGCCCCAGTGTTAATTGTCTTGATAAATTTGAGCTATGTTTCTCTTTCTGTGTATCTACTCCTTCTTGTATGCCTTCTGGAACCGAAGTTCTGACACTGTACCATTACCTTGACAGTGGTCTACCAGTTATATTTAGTGTCAGAGAAAATATGAGGATAGTTACCAAGTATTTGTAATAAATCAGAATGACTTCACAGTATATTGAGTACTTCATATTTATAGTACTGCTTTACATTTGTAAATCTAGAATGAGCTAGGATATGATAATTGCTGGCACCATCTGTATCTCTATCAGATGATATAATACAGAGTTCTTGACCACTGAGCTCATTAAAGTTCCCCAAACATGACTCCCACAAGAGTTTTTAATCCCACTGTTCCAGAAAAATAAATTTTAGATATTTCTCTGAAATAATTGTATTTTGCTGGAGTTCTTGCTCCATATTTTGTTTTATGGAGTGTTATATTCCATTTCCATCTATAGGTGTGCATTTCTGACTGTATAGCATCAAATGCATAGATGGTAAATGATTTAAAATTTAATATTTAGGTCCTGTATTTCAAAATATAAAAGGTAATTATTAACAAACACAGACTGGCCCTTATCTTTTTAGTATATAAATCATGCTTCTGACCATTTTTAATATACAGAATTAGCATTATGCAATAGATCTGTGTTTCATGTCACTTTAAGCACTAATTAGTCAAGTACCATTATATAGCTAGAATTTCTGTCCCTTTTTTAAATACTGAGTAGCCAGCAAGTGTTAATGTGACATCCTCCTTTACAGATGTAGTGAGGTGTTGCCTTCTCTTTCAGAGGGTCATTTGTGTGATAGTCTTTGTATCTTGAGGCCTCTAGTGGAAACACATCATAGGAGTGGCATCACTCTGCTAGGTGTGAAGGAAGCTTTTTACTTCTAGACAGTGATGTGTAGCTTTTGAAAGCTCTTATTTATCTGAGTGGTCGGTCTCTAAGCAGTAATAAACAGTTTGTATGGCTCAGAACTGAAGATGAAAGAACCTTGAACAGTGTTAAGATGAAATCTCTGTGATAACTGAGCTAATACTTCCCTAATGGCCATGCATTTGTTAAACTATAATAGTCCCCAAAACAACAAAAACACTCCCCACCCCCAACACAACTCTGGGATGAATCTGTAGATAAGCAAAATGTGCAGCTATGCCAAGGCCAGGTTGGACAGGGCTTTGAGCAACCTGGTCTAGTGGAAGGTGTCCTTGTCTATGAGAGGGGGGTTGGAACTAGATGATCTTCAAGGACCCTTCCAACCCAAACCATTCTGAGACTCTATGCACTGAGAATGTTTTTCTTTTTTTTTTCTTTTTTTTTCTCCCCTCTCTTACCCATCTGATCAGGGTTAAGGTCAGCACATATTTACATAAACTTATGGTTATGTTGTGTAAATGCTTTTAAGGAGGTTAGCGAGTGTTAAGACAAGCTTACAAAGAGAGAACGAGTAACAAGATATCAAACAAAGTGATCTAGTTTGCTTCCCATAATCTAGAAAATCTTAAAAGATGTCTGATGATGGAACACTCCTGAGTGATGTTTTAGTTCCTAATATGGGCATAAAAATGGTAATTATTTTTGAAACCTTGAGGGCTACTATCCTCTCCTAAATCAACCTCCCACAGTTTATTATGTATTGTGGAAGTTTACAATATACAGTGAAGCTGTGGCTAAAAATGTTGAGACTACAGACTGGCCTACAACTGTGCTGGAATAGATGTTTAGCTCCATCATAGTACAGACATTTTGATCAAGAGAAAGAATGAGAATAGATTATGGATATGTTTGAGGGAAAAGTTTCCATGGAAGTGAGGGTTGTCGTGTGTCTATGATTTTTAAATACTCTTACTTGAAAAAGAAGAGATTCTGATTAACTGTGTACTCAGAAACAAGGAATCCAAATGGTTCAGGAATTTTAGAAAGATTTGGCTCAGGGTTGGTCAGAAATTGTGTTTTCTAGTTTTGTTTTTCTCTGGAATGTTGATTCAATCTTGCAGGGCAGAATAGAATTGCAGACTGCAGCAAGTCTGTTAAATAGCATAGTTAGAAAAAAAATCAAAACATGCTCACACATCTAAAACCTTTTATTCTGAGTGAAAAACTTGCCCAACAGTTTACATCTTGTGCAAGCTCTAAGGAAATATTGCAACTGTTAGACTGTAAATTTGCTCATAAAACAGTATTGTTCAGTGCTGCGATGAGGTTGTACTTTCAGGGATCATTTCCTCATTTTCAAGATGGCTGTTGAGGTCAGTGGCACAGCATGATGAAAGCTCTCTCTATAGGACTTTCCCTGTTTGACACAAAGTGTATTGGAGTATGTATTTGCAAGCATTGCATAGTCGTTAGGATAAAGGAATCCTGTTCAGTGACTCAAACACTTGGGCACCACTGCTATGTAAACAGTTAACTAGAATGAATCTTATAAGCCTGGAATAATTTGCTGAATTGGCAGTTTGTTTTTTTTTTTTTTTTCCCTGTTTAAGAAATTAATCCCTTAAAACCGAGAACCTCCTTTTGTTTTAGATTATTTCTGTTTGCTATTTTTAATGAATGAGCAAATAACATTTTAGGTGAGAGCTGTAATGAGAGGGAATCTAAACTTGCAGCCAGAAAGCCTTGTGTTTTTCCATATTTCTGTGGGTGCCTCTAGCCACTTTTCTCTCAGAAAGAGCACAGCTGTGATCTTTGTCAAGGAATAAGTGATGCTCTGAGATTGCAGTGATTAGTTGATTTGCATCTTCAGTTGAAAGGACATTCTAGGTAATCAATGGACTCAACTACACTTGTTTCAATTTAAATAAGTAAGTCTAAAAGCCTTCCCTGCACCTCTGTTTGTTTAAGTTAGCTTTGTCTCTTTGATCTCATGTTAACATACCTTAATGACAGGTAATGATTGATAATGGTGTGTTGTAAAGTTCAGGTAATAAATAGTGTTTTACTTATAATAATGCTGAATAATGTACTTTTTATGACCCAGTTTGATGTAAAATTTCCTTGTCAACTCTGCCTAATTGTCCAAACAAAACCACCCATTAGTTAAAGAAATACATGTCTGAACTGGACACATTAATTAGGGTCGTGACTGAGCTACACAAAGGAATATAGTCACACTTCCGTTATCTTTAACTACGATCTTTGGACAGCACATAGTCCTAATGTTGAACTGAAGTTTAATAGGAAGGTATTGTTTACACTATTCTTTTATAGCTCACATACATATGTTAGAATCCATCCATAGTGGTTGGGTGATGGGAAAAGTGACATTTCCCCGAAGGTCTTTAAACGTCATAAGCAATATTAGTTTGAACACCAGAAATCACAAAAATCTAGTAAGCCTGGATGAAAAAGGAGGAAGAGTGTTTTCTGGGTTTTTTTCTTTTCAATCCAGGCAGAAACTGAAGGCAGTAAATATCATATTCCATCGAGCTGAGGGTTAAAGAGGGCTTAGCTGTCAACATCCTGGAATACCGTACATCCGAGTGCTGTGTCCAGCCCTCCATGAGCCCTAGCACTCTCATGGTGTCTCATCTGCATGACATTTCAGGGATTTTTACCGATAATGTGGTGAGGCTCCAGATGAACCAGTGTAAAATTAAAGTCCAAACTTCAGGAAACATAATGAACAGTGAATCACTCAAAATTATAAAGAGACAGTGAAAACAGAATTCTATGAAAATACGAACTTCCAAGGGTAGAGTGTCCTGTAGGACCAGATAGTTTTATAATGAAAGGCTTCTTTGATGCCGAGTTAAGGTCTCTTTTAACAATGCTCACTTTTATAATCATCACACAAGCAAGCATGAGATACTGCTGATGTAAGAGAATTTGTATTCTCTTCCACTGCCCCTGTGCAGCTTTGGGTCTTGGAAACATAGCAGCTTCGATGCAAGACAGAGTGTGTCGCCTTGCTTGGAATGAAATGAAAAAGCACCTACCTGTCCCTTTCCTACCTCTGTTGTTTCCATTCAGTATCGAAAGTGTATAAGATGTTATGCCAAAAGGGATTTGTCCTTTTTATCTAGGAAGAGGAATGCTTTTGCTATTTGCATTTCTGAATTGCTTAGCTGCCCAAGCATGCTTTATGTATCCTACTTGAAATGTGTCATTGGATCACGTGGCCACTGTTCTCTGGCTGATGTTGGACTTTCTCCAACAAATATGGATTATGTTAAAGTAGGTTCTGAATTGACGAGGATATGTTAATAACTCCCAGATGGGCATCTTTGTGCAGGGAAATACAAGCAGTCTATGGCAGGAGCTAGTATTTGGCAGGTCCATCATTCCGTCATTAAAGGCCACATTATTACTTACAACTCTGCTTGCATGACAATTGCTTGCATAAACACAGTCTCCCAATAACAAATACACACAATTTGCTTTTAGATGCATTTTCCTCCTGCAAGATTTTTTAAATGCTAGCCAGTATTTCCTCCAGTTTAAAATATGGATTTTTATATTTACATAATAGGATGAAATAAAAACTTGAGTTCCACAAATGTACATCTAAGGTCACTTTTTCAAATATGTGATACAAACACAAGTACAGAATACACCTTTGCAATGCAGTGTATAGTATTCAGTGTTGTGCTTATATAAATTTCGCTTGTAGTTACAATATATAATAGCCCCCACTTTGTTTCATGCTCTGAAGGGGCTTGTAGTCTTCCTGTGAGCTGTCAAAAATAATGTTGCTTTCTACATATATGCATAGATGAAGTTATCACTAAATAAACAAATACATAATCAGCAGGTTCAAGCATGGATTATGTGATAATTGTAGTTGTTATACGTCTTGACCACCGTACTTGTTTTTCATCTATTAACCCATTTCACCAAAATATTCCAAAGTTCTGTCCATCCAGCAAGCATTTACAAAATGTGACTGGATGGAAAAGGTTGTCCTTCCTTCTCCATCCAACTTTTCCCAATCCTAACCTTTCTTAGTATCCAGTCATAAGCTTGAAAAAATATGCAGAAGTCATGGCAGGGTTTTGGGGGTATTAAAGAAACCAAATATCATTTTCCTAACAGATGACATCTTTCACTGCTAGCTCAAAGTGGAGTAAAGACTGGATTCCAGGAACGGGCAACTGAGATTCACAGTTCATTCTCCTATCTTTAGTCCCAGAGCCATGCTTCCAGGAGTCGAATCCTACAAAGCATGACCTCTAGTAACAATCTGGGGAGTAGTTACTAGGTAAGACAATATAAATAAGACCAGGACTTAGTGCGTAAATAATAAATATTTTTATCAGTTGTCTAAATTATTCCACCCCAAGGTCAATGATCTCTATACCCTATTTTAATGGGTTCTCACAAACGCATATCTATATTTTCTCATGCACTTATACTTAAATCTGGATTTTGACTGCCATATCAATGATAATGATTACTTTATTGTTATCAACAATAAAAAGGGTAAACTATATATTTTGAAATAGCATCACTGAGTCAGCTGATGACAATTTACATTTTGCAGCATGTTCTGAGGAATACTGCTGTGTTGGGGCCGTATTTTCTGGTGATAACCCAAAATGTTAATACCATCAAATGTTTGGATCTGACCCAAACGACAAAGATATCATGAGAGCTCCACGTATTTTTGTACTTCTTCAGTCTCTTTCTGCATGTTATGATATTATTACTCTCAAACTGGCACTTAATTTTCTTAGCTCTTAAAATGAGTGTTGTAAGAGTAGTTGGATGTAATATGTGGTATTTTAATATTGTGACTCTTAATGCTACATAAGACCTTTGTTTCCTACAGGTTTATTGAGCTGGTGTATTAGATTTCCTGCTGCATGAGCAAGAAGATTATGGTGGCTTACATCTAAGTATACTTTTGGGAAGCATTTTGTATTTTCTCTATAAATAGTCTTTCTAAAACACAATTGTGAAACTATTAATGTTTATATCACATTATACATCTCTCTAAGTTTACTGTGCTGAGTATACAGTGTGGTAGCAAGAGGAAATCTTTTTGTCTAAGAAACGTGCTCAGAATTGTTATTGTTAAAAGGCTACTAAAAGGCAGGTTTTTTAATATTTGTCTTTAGCGTATTTTTGGCTTATTACACTGAGTCATCTCTGTTTTCATCAATAGTACAATTACATCTTTTGGAATTAAACACTTCAATAGAGCTTGCAAATATGAAGCTTTTGGCAAAAATATGTGTATTTTGGCTATTCCTTTGTGTTGGAAAAATGTGAATGAGTCAATTGCAATTACAAGTTCTTCACAGATAAAGTTCAGATTTGGGGATGAGAGCATGTATGTAGCAAAACTTGTATTTTGCTTTAAGCAAAAGAATGCATTTATTATGGAGTTTAAAGATACAAACCTGTAGGAGGAAGGAAAGATCCTTCTTCCTAAGATAAAAGGAAAATGCAGGTGGGAGAAGGGATGTAGAGTACTTGATACTTGCATTATACTACTGACTTGCATTCTGTTTTGAGAGTAATTTAACGAGCAGTTTTTTTCACGATTTATAAGAAAATGCCACAGGCCTGACTCCGCGAGGTCCCCTGGAGCCATTTATTCATCTGTGTGTGAATAGCCGGTTTCATTATTTTTGAAAATGTAACATGAGTGTAACAAATGGTTAGTGCCACCACATCCAGCGGAATGAAAGATCATCTTCTCCAAGCAGCAACCATTAGGTGGACCAGCTCCAGCTCTGAACTCCTCCCTGGGTTCAGTTGTAACATGAGGTATGCGTAATCTGCAATTTGCTGGGGGCATCGTTAGCTCGCTCTGCCTGCGGGGCAGGATTGTAGCCAGGCTGGGAGCAGCTGCCTGCGGGGCTGCCAAGGCACACAGGGATCCACAGCTCTGCTGCCATTGCCCACCTCGGGCTGGTGCTGAAGCCCCCTGTGTCATGGTGGAGGTATTAGGTCAGATGAGTTACATTAAGTGGCAAGTGATAAATTCAAGATGACAATTCAAAACAGCAGTGTTTCTTCTGGTAATTAATTCCAGTGGTGCCTGAGGCAGTGCTTAGCTGCTACAACCAGTGTGGCCAATGCTGAGCAGCTAATGAGAAAACATTACAGCAAGGATTAGGGGCTGGTACATTCTGGCAGGATGAGGTCACTATGATTAGAAAATATTAATACAGGCTTAATGTGGTAAACTGACTATGACAAAGAAACTTTATTTTATCCATGAGTGGTTAAAATGCAGAAATCCTTTTTATTTATTCTTATTTTATTCCCCTCAAACAGCTTTTACACTCTGCCTATAATCCAGAGACACCAAGCATTGCTTTGGTGCTGTCATATTCAAACCACGTCAAAGATAGCTAACTGTTGCAGACGGACACAAATTCTTTCTTCTTTTGTTGGTTTTAATTACTTTTGTTGGATAGAAATGAATGCTCAGTTTAGAAGAAAGAGCTTTACAGTTGTTACTGTAAGCAGAGAGAATAATGAGAAAGTAACACTTCTGCGTTCCAACATCCCTACTGACTTTGGTCAGCAGCAGTGATGCAGTTGCACTGTATTGTCAAGGAAAAGGCAAGCACATCCTAAAACTTTGACTGTCTCAGGTATGGAGAAAGGTGATGCAAGAACAGTTTTATAGCCACAGCCCTGCCCTGCTGCTGCTGCAGAGGTTTGAGGGGTTAGTTGTGAGGAAATATATGTACCCACTTTAAGAAATGTTCCTGTGAGCTTTTCTCAGGCTGTTACATTATTCCCCATAGCTGCAGAATTTGTGTTATTTGTGAACTGCTGCATACTATCCTAACATAAACCTGTGGGTTATAATGTGTTTACTAAGCACTTCTACAATAGAGTTAGAACAGTGCTGTACTAATTCTGGTGTGAGACTTATTTCCTAACTGTTTCCTGTTAATTGCAAAGATATGGATGAGATGGACTGCCTATTGTGGTGCTTTTTTGTTGTTGTCTAAAGCCTAACAGTTATTTTCATGTTTTTACTTTTTCTCTTGTTACCACATTTATATAACAATGATTTTTCAACTGAAAACATTATGAATACTTCAGTGTAAATGCTTCTATAGAGCGGACAAAAACAGTGTTTAATGATGTCATCAAGACTTCAACTAGTCCCAAATGCCAAATAATATAATTAATTGGGATGCTTGTGACTAAAGCCTTACATTATCTCAGAATATATTTAGCTATCAGGAATGTTCTTATCCTGTATATTATTACAGTACATACCTTTATCTTTAAAGAAGAACCTTTAAAGATTTTTTCTTATTTCAGCAAGACATTATTATTCATTTTCTCATTTTCTTCATTTCACCTGCTTAAATATTATCTTTTAGAACAACTCAAGAACAGTCAAGAAAACATAAATTCCATACAACTTTTTCCTCTCATGCAATTATTTATATACTGTATTGAAATATTACGTTGAAAGTATATGGTCTCCAATACAAAACTTGGAGCTGATTTTTGAGGCCTATGGTCACAGAAGTTAAATAAAATTGTATTAAATACATTGACCATTTAAGTAATTGCATAGACTTGAAAAATGACACTAATATTTTTCTGAACACTGAAAGCATCATCAAGGGTAATTTGCTGCAATCTGATATGTGACAGTTGTTTCCATGGCACAAAAATATTTTTGGACATACTCCTTTTTCTGTTTATATAATAAACTTGTCACTTTACTCAGGTTTTATTCATTTCTTCCTGTAGCTACTCAATGGACAATTCTATTGTCTTCATTTTCAGGCAAAAGAAAATTTATTCCATAGCTTAATCCCTGTAACACACAGCTGTAGAATCTCAATTAATTGAAAAATTAATTGGAAATTATGGGTAAAATATATTAAATGCAACAGTTTTACTTAAGCCTAAATTACATTTATTTTTAATGTTAAAATTCCATTTATGCAAAACACTTTAAGTGCAAATTAAACTCTAAGCAGAATAATTAAAACTTAGGTTTGCAACTGTTTGAGTCCTAGATAGACTTTTTAATTTCTCTAGATTCCTATAGTGTCCTCATGGTGGTGAAATAAGCAGTTAGGTAGTTATCTGAATTTCAGAGAAGAGTACATATTTTCATGGAAGGCACAGGAAGATGCTTCTTGACTGTGTCAGCTTGAACTCATCTTGGAACTTGCCATAGGAAGAAATAGTAACACGTGCAGGATTGTGTTCAGGTGAATAAATATGTGACCATCAGGTCAGTAGGGAAGGTTAGTGTAGTACTAATTGCTTATCATTTAGAACCCACACTAGCTCAGTTTATTTGTTCATCAGAATTTTTTGGGCACAATAAAAAGTGAACAGGCACTAGAATTCTTTGCACAGGTTTTGTATCTGTAAAATCAAACTGTTGCACAGGCCTCCATTTTCACAGAAGTCATATTTAGCTGTTTCATCCTATAGAAAGGAAGGTTGCTGTGTGTAATGCATGAAAGTTGAAATTGGGAAGAGGAAGATCTACTGACAGCATAGTAAAAAAGTGTTTTTACTTAGGTAGTATTTATTTGGCACATCTGCCTCTACAATATGATAATTAGTGAACACATAGTTATGTTTCACTACTGCTTAAAATATAAACTGCCTGGGAAGAGAATTATAAGGAAGGGTTGAGTCAGTTTGAAGAGGTAAAGTTCTCAGTTCTAAATGGGGTATTAAGCTATGTTTTATGAAGGTTATATTATGTTAAATTGGAGTTCCTGGAAAACAAACTTGCTGTAAGGTGGGGTTTTTGGGGATTTTTTTTAAAATATTTTAACTAAAAACTATTCTAAAACGTTTCATTAATACAGGTATCAAATAACATCATAGTGTACCTTCCATTTTTTAGTATGAGCTATTAGGTAGACATTAGATATAACACACAGTAAAACTTTAAAAGTGGATTTTCAGTATAGCCATGGGATATGACTCCACACTGGAGGATGGCCAATGAGTCTGGATTTTAATTTTAATATAATAAGCCATAGTATGCTTTAAGTACAAGCTTTACGTTTAATCCTGACTACCGAATTTTACAGCATCAGAAGAAATATTTTATTTCACAAGTTTAGCCTGGGTTTTGCACAGCCTGTGTGGTTTTATGCTTTCAAAGCAAACCCACAGAGACTTTATTAATCGGTGGCTCTTCAGATCCGATGTCTAAACTTTGTGGCTGGTAGAAGAGACACATGCTTGGAAATTTTTTTGCTTTGTTCTCTATAGTTTATACCCATTAATACTTGCATTTGTGTATTCTTCTTCTGTTCCTGTGTACCTGAAGCTACTTAGTGAAGTGCATGTGGGGCCAGCTGAACACATAAACATTGAAAGATGACAGGGTTTTGCTGCAGTTAGAAACTAGGGAATATATAATTGCATTATTGTCTCTCATTCTGCTCCCACATGTAACTTGCTTTAATGTCATTTCATGCTGCAGGCTCTCACTCTTCCGTTCCCTGTAAACCTTATTCAACCTGCACTCAGCCGTCATGATAGTGGTGCCTGAGCCTGGAGTGCACCAGTGTCCCTAAGGATTCGTATTCAGGCATCACCGATCGTTGACCTGGCTATTGTTGTTTGTGATACTTACTGGTAAACTTTTGCAATCAATACAACATCAGCCTGCTTAGCTCCTGGGAATGAAAACCTGAAACAGTGCACTTAATCTTGAAAGCTTGGCTCCTGCTCCCTGCTCTGCTGCTAAACTGGGTAGTTGGCCTACTTGATGCAGCATTATTGCTGCAGAGGTCAGATGTGAGCCTGCTTGGCAAGTGCTGATGAATGGCTGTTTGTGATGAAGCACCTCTTCCGTCCAACAAGAGACATTTAATAATGATGGACCATAACTGTGCACACAAAAAACCTTGTAGCTTGTTTGTGAGCCTATGTAGTAAAAGCTGGAGAAGGCAATGTGTCAGTTTGGAGCAAGTCCTTGGAAAAAAATGTTAATGAGGAAAGTGAAGTCTTATTAGAAGTTGAAGAAAGCTTCTAATTTATTAAAAATCATAGCAGTTGCTGCAAATACATATATTTTCTTGCCATTCTACTTGGATTGCTTCTTCTTTTCCTTGCATATAAAAAAAAAATCACTTTGTAGATTGATAAAGAGAGGAAATTAGCCTAAAAGACAATAAATTAAAATTAATATGAATTATCTCTGCAGATTTTTTTTTAACTGTACTATCCGCTGCCAAATACTATGTTTTGCTTGAAATCAGTGATATGGGCTAAGAGTGGGTACTTCAGTACGTATTGCAAAAAACTGTGTTTCTTCTCTCTTTTCTATAGAGAAACCTTTGTGAATGATTTCTGCATTCTGTGAACTGCAGAAAAGCTCACCTTAATGCTGGGGAGAGAGCTTTCCACAAAGCTTGTAACTTGAAAAGAAAAAGGCAGAGTAATGAAATAATCACTTCTGGATTCATCTAGGGTGTTACCCAATGTCTTTGTTCCATATGTTTACACACCTCCTCTGTCTCTTACAAATATTGACTGCAAAACCCATAAAAACCCAAGCAACAATTCACCCCCACAAAGTTTGGCTCTAGTTAACCACTGAAGCTACAGGCCAGCAAGACCTCTATAGCAGGGTCCTTTGCTCTGTTCTGCATCAGACTCAAAGAAGGCAGATGATGGTGTTTATGGACCCAGATATTCACAACCATGGAATCATTTCTTACAAATGTAAAACATCCTTGGAAATCCATAGGGGAACACCTATGTATTGCATGTTAAGGTACATTAACCAGCCCTGAGTAAGCAGTTGTTGTAAAGTCTGTAGTGGGAAGGACATGAAAGTTGGTAGAGTACCATCATCTCCCTTGGTTTTCGTAACCTCCTCTTGGCTTGTGGGCAAACATCACTCTTGAGAAAAATATGCATTCTGTCTTAGAAATTCTAGTTCTGCAAGCTGTATGATGAAGTGTCCATTTGAACGCTGGTGCTTTTTCACTTCTGGTATTGCACATGTTTGAAAACTGTTCTGTAGGAAGTAAGAGTTTTGCTCCAAATATTTGCATGTTTCCTGTTTCAGTCCAATGACTGGTGAGTTGCTATGCAAGCCACAATTTGCTTTCTAAAACTAGATTCAGTGCTCAGATTATTAAAGTAATATTTGCATGATGTTCCTAGTTTTCTGGCAGTGTTTCATTGGTTGCTTTATGATATTTAATAAAATCCCCCCCCCCCCCCAAGTTTCATTTACTTTTCTTTTCCTCCTCTTTTTTCATCTTTAACACATGGTACTGAGATTGTCACTAGACTGTTGCATTTTATATAAATGCTACTATTTCTATAATAATTACAGACTTATGGAAGGCCGGATTGACTGACAGGAATTGAAACTACTCAGATAAGGCCATTGGCTTTAACTGAGTGTAAGCCATATTAAGTGCAGTCATGACCAGCAATAAAGTTGTGAGTTTCTGGTATAAATCCCTCAAGTGTGGCTCACTGAGGTATCAATTGTGTTAATGCTTCTGGTTGATTGGTTTGTCTTACTGCGTTGCATGTTGATGGAGTTGCATACAGGTTTTGCAAATAAACCCCTTTTTTGCTCTATGCAGGTAGCTCTAAACTACTGTTTTTGATTTTCATGAAGAACAGTTAGCTGCAGTGGGGGATTTTTTGACTCATACCAGTTATATTTTCTTATACAAAGGCAGTCAGTGCAGACTGTGAGAGGTAAGCCAGGCTCAGTTTACTTCTGTAAACTGGTAGGACAAACTGATGTGATTTTACAGGTATGGGAGACAAAAAATGAGTCTGGACCAGGATGCGAGTCACTTATGACCAGTAACATGGATGAAGGTGCTGTCTTGGCAGCCTCTTGTAATTTCTTACTGCTTGTTGCTCCCACCCCAGCACTGCCCCTCACTTGGCATAGTTACTCCAGAATGTTTGAAAAGTGTCTCTTACAGAAATTTCATTCACTGTCATAAGAAAATCTCAATACTGCTCAGTGTGTGAATGATCCTGCAGAGAAAAATCCATTTCTCTTCCTACTAAAATACATTATTCTTGGTTATAACTAACGCAGGAGATGATAGCATGAGGCCAATGTATCTGTCTGTATGGTTCAAGAGACACCGAAGAGCTGAGACACAGGTTTGTACTCTCGTCCTTTCCACCACATTATGACTCTGGTGTCCAGCAGCAATGGCTGCAGGTTTTAGGTTTTGCTACTGAAGAACTTTAAATCACATTCAAATAGCTAAAGCACCAGCATGCATGGGAGAGGGCAGAGCACGTGTTTGCAACTTGTAAAAGAAGTGGAAGGCTGTAACAATTAAGGATACAGGAAGCGGGATATGGTCCTTAGGGTGAATCAAGGAGACCCAATTGGAGTCAAACTAAGCATTGCAAAAATGTACCAAAGTTTAAGGTCTATTAGGTTAGAGAGCAGTTGTGAAAGAGAAATCATGAAAGACCCATTTCTTGAGACTTCTAAAACTGAACAAGTCAAAACTCCGGAAAATATACTCTAGATAGCATAATATAATGATAGGATGATAGACTTATTTAAATAGGCCTACTTAATTTCTAATTCCTAGGAGCCACTTAAGGTATTTATGCTTAATTTTACATAGTTATGACTACAGAGTATAATCATCCAAACAGTAATAAAATTCTTATAATAGATTAAAAAAAAAAAAAGCATGATGTCTCATTTTGCTTTGAATGAGCTAACCTGCCTCAGAAATGAACGACAACCCATGCTGCTGGGGTGGCAGTGGGGTCACCAATGATACGTTTAAGTAATGCCAAGTCCTATACTCAATTATACTCCTGTATTTTGTTTGCTTGGAAGTGAAAAACAGAAAGTAGATGATTTTGAGTGCTGTAAAACTATGAATGACAATATGCACTCCAGAGCTTTATCCCAGTCGGTTCTTAACCAATTTCCCGGCTTCAGCTTGTTTCAGCTTGTTCAGGCTGGTACCCTTAGCCAGATGTCTTGGGCTGTGCTGTACTTTTCCAGTCTTGTTCCTGTGAGTGTTGGGCCATGCTCCTTGGTGGAGGACAGTGACTGGGGGCTGCTCACGTCAGCTGCTTTGGCAGGGAGGGAAGTGCAAAGGGCCTGTGATGTGCCTAAAGGCTTCCCTGCCAAGTGAGGGAGGCAGAAGTGGCAAAGGAGACCATGGGCCCATCTCTCAAAGTCTGATAAGACCTTCAGTAGGCAGCACCCTACTCCATGCAGATTAATATCAGGAACAGTGTATGCACATATACTTAGTTTTTCATTCAACTCCTAATGTACTTGTTTTATTCTGTGACTGCTTTCACCCAACACTATTATTGCTCGGGTTTCAGTACGTGTGAAAACAGTTCAGACACCAGTATTTCATTTTCCCTTTCTCAAACACAACCCCAAATGTTTCTCTGGAGTTACATTTACACCTATTTGCATAAAACTATTATTATGTTTTACTGAATATTTTTCATTGAGGCTTAGCTCTAGGATTCAGCATCCATCTGGGTGCTTCTTGTTGTTTGGGTTTGGTGGTGTTTTTTTTTTGAAACCCTGTTCTGAATTTCCTATGAGCAAAAATGTCCTGTTAACAATTAACATGGCAAAAGCTGCTCTGGATTTGTACTAAGAACTATTTTGATGCTTGTAACTGTCACATAGCGTATTTTTAATTTTCATCTGGCCAATCATACCAATGCACAGGATGTATCATTGAATGTTTGTTAAATTCAGTAGCAAAACAGCTGGTTGTGACAGAGAGAAATTTGAGCACAATAAATTTCAGTGGGTTAGGAAATGTATTCAATCATCACATGTATTTTAATTAAAATGGAAAATGATGTGAAATTCCTTATTTCACAAAAAAAAAATAAAAAAGAAACCATAACCTACTAATGGGTTAAAAGTAAACAGAAGCCTTCATATAAAAAAAAGGCAAAAGAGAGAGAAACAGTAATGACAGTTTTGAAGTATCCAGTACCTGTTGTGACAGGAATAACAAATTAATTGGGACTATAACGGATTCTTTGTAAAGGTGAAGTAAACACACTTGACTGTATATTTTTCACCATCAGTTAAGTCTCAATTGGTTCTAAAAATAAACAGAAGACATTGAACAGTTTTAATGGATTTTGACACCTAGGTATTATGCTGTCACTCCAGTATAAATGAATCATAACTTTAGACTGCACCAAGGAATTACTACACATTTGGAGAAAATTTATGGTGCACCAGGCTTTGAATCATGATGTGATATCAAAACTAAAGTCACTGGAGGAAAAAAGTCTAGCAGAAATTATTATTTACTCAAGGCATACATACCCATGCAAATGCAACAGGTATGATTTGCAGGGTTATTTAGAAATGCCACTCTAATTTCTAGGTGTTAACACCTCTCAGAGTGGCTGTTCCGGTAGAAATCCAAGGGAGCTGCATCCAGAGGGGAGCTGAGCAAAAATGCTGGACAAACCACTGTGATTGTCAGGTACTTGTTGCCTCTCAGAATTTGACCTAATTGAGAGTTTTACCAATGAGGAGGCTAGAAGAAAGATTTTTCAGCATTTGACCTTACAATTATATTAGGTTATATTTATTCTTATTTGTTAATATCTAATGCAAGACTTGTACATAATGGTGTTCTTAATCTGGGCTCAAGGAAACCTTAAACTGTCTATGAAGTAAGGAACATCTGCTGGCTGCCTAATTCTCTCTGCATTGTGATACACGTAGGTAAGCCTTAAGATATATTATACAGACACACGTACAGTATTTGCTGAGTCTTTCTCTTGAAACTTATTTAGAAATGTATTTGTGCAGTTGCTTAGGCACTGGTAGCGTGCTTTTAATATTTCTAAGGAACGCAGATATAAACAAGCGATCCTCACTCATTCTGTGCAACATTCCTTGGTAGGCTGATTTATGTTCAATATGCAAAGGTGTTGTAGTGATTTTTTATAAGTCTTTATCAATATTTTCCTGTTGTTAAAAATAGATTCATTCAAGCCACAGGTAGATGGTTGTAATACCCAATTTACAGAACTTTTACAGCTTCCTTTGCTGTTCCTTTTTTTTCTGAAGATATTCTGCCCTTGTTTCTCTAGCATTTTGCCTTAAAACTTACCTGCTTCTTCAGAGATTATTATAAAATACTAAAAAGAAGAGATCTAATTATTAAGTCTCTATTAAGTGAAAAGGAACAAATCCAAAGAAGATTATAAGCAGACAGAGGGAAGAGGTCTTATCTGGGAGTCCACAGTGTATCAGTTTATACAGCTTTTTCACATTCCGGCTGTAATGCTTTACAAATGTGGATTAATTCATTATTTTTGACCTGATGGAAGGCTAATTATCCATTTAATGACTTTGGTACTCTTCCGTTTGAGTAGTGGTATGGTGCTGAACTTTCTGCTGATGGCCTTAAGGCTTGAGGCCAAATCTTCAAGTGATACAAATGTTCCATTCTTCATTGAACCAAGCCTGCTGGTACTGCCTGCCTGCCTGCCTGCCTTTATCCTGTGTATGGAGCTTTATTTTTCCACCTTTTTTCAGCTGTTGCCCTTGTGGTGTCCTAGTGCCACAGGCATGTGGGCACCCATTGCCTTGTTCAGCAGCGGTTTTCCTCAAGAGCTTTTCCTAAACTTCCCAGATCCATTGTATGCCTGCAGCTGCAAAAAGTGTCCTCTCTTGTCTGTAGCTACTGCTGCTTCTTGCAGCAGCTATTAATCTTGTAGAAGAGACCAGTGTGATATTTGCAAGCAACTTTTATCATCTTTTATTAACCAGGTTAGTGCTGAATGTCTGTCACCAGGAGAAGAGCTATGCAAACAACATGAAGTTTTCTGCCCCATTACTGAACTGGGGGAGAGGAAATGGGGAAAGAAGAGACAGCCAGGTTTGTTCTCTGGAAAACAGAACTAGGAAAAAGTGTCCAATATGAAATAAACACAAAAATTTTTAAAATTTGCTTCAGTTTGACAGTTTAATGCAAGTTATTTTTCTTACTTTTCCTAATATCCCACTCTCAGCATGAGGAGGCAGCCTGGTCTGTGCTGTGGGGCATACAGGTCTTGTAAACAGGGATGGTATGGCATCACTGGTGTTACCATGTGCCAGACTCACTTCAGCACCCTGCTTCATGCATGGACCCTTCCCATTTTCTCTTATGACGAGTCTTGAAAGTTGATCACTGAGTCACTTGTTCCCAAATGTTAATTCCTGGTGATCACTAACTCCCCGGTATGCTCTTCAGTTTATCTGGTGCCAGCAATGTCCAACTTGAAGGGGATACTGTATAGAAAGTGTTGGCATCCAAAGATATTGACTTGGTTTGTGAGCGAAAGTACTAGAACCTGTGAAACTTCAGGCAGATTCATTTTTGCAGTTTGTCTAAGCAGCATGAAATGAAGAGGTGAAATATATATGGAATGTCATGGTATATTTTCCCATTTGCTTGTTTCTAATATATGAAATGGCATTTTAATATTGAAATATGTTCACTTTGACATTATAATACTGAAATACTCATAAAATTGTCTCTTGCTCTGAAATGATGCCAATTAGAATATGATTTTATTAATAATATTGATTTTAACAAAGTTTTGAAATTATTTCTCTGTAAAAAATGTCAAAGCATTCTCACTTTTAAGGTACTAATTTTAGGTCTTTCTCACTTTGTTTATTTGCGGTGTGGCAGCATTTCTTTTAGCATAGAGTACACTGCTTAAGGATTATCATTATTATACACTGCTTATGAATATCTTCAGTTTTATAGGCAAATTGTTCTGGTAATAGAGATATACTGTTAAGGTATAGCTTATGGAGTTTCTCTTTAAGGGGAATATTCTCAAATTTTTATTCTTGTGTTCTACAAACTCTAAGGTATTTTGTTTTCATAAGTTATGAAAGGAAAATGTCACAAGCTATCACTGTTTCTGTGCCCTGCCTTTGCTGACAGCTGTATGATGCTCATTCAGTGCAGCAGATCGGAAGCTGAAAGTTTCATCAATATATATGACTCTGATGGCTTCATGTCAATGGTCAAGGTAATGGCCTTTTATTAGCCTGGAAACACACTTCCACAAGGCATGTATGTTTTTTCCTAAACTCTTCTGAAGAAATAATTTTTTACTTTTGCTCACATTTTTAATCATTGTTCTTTGTGACACATAAAGCATTTTAATTAAAGAAGAATTATATATTTTTATTCCTTTATTACTGCATGCTGAAGAACAAAGATAAAATGTTGAATTTTTTATTTTGAACTTTCTTGTGATGACCACAGAAGTATTTTAAAGTATTCTGAAATCTATGAAAATCTAAAGGAAAACATGCACCTGACCTATTTGAAAAAAGTAAAAAGTGCAGCACTGAGGTCAGCAGTTTTAAAAATCATAGAACAGATTTATTCTGCATTAGCTTGATGAGACACAGTTTTGTGTTTCATTGAAATTTTTATTATGGTTAGAATACTAATATTTTCATGGAATTTTCCAGTCCATTGTGCTACTAAAGAATTATTGTAACCCAGATAGGTATTGCCTGGACTAGTATGTATCTATTTGAGAAAGAAATGAGCATTGTAATATTTCAAGCTTTCACACTCATGTTTTATTTTTGTTTTACACATGAAATACTTGCTAATATTTAAAATGTTTTTTGGAAGTTTCAACTTAGAGCTTTTTAAAGCCCATTTAATGATTTCATTTAAGGTCTATTAAATGTATTTATTGTTAATTAAATCAGATTTTAATGAAAACCATAGCTAGGTTTCTTATCTGATAAGTTAGGTAATACTCAATACTTGGCCCTCAAATACTTCCTTGTAAATAAAAATCTAGGGGAAAAAAGGTACCTACCCTTACAAAAATACTTCTTATTCAATCACTATGCTACAGTTTTATGAGATATCAAAATATTCTTATATTTTATGTAAAAATTTTAACATGTATTTCTAATTACCTACCTAGCTGTAAAAGTATGCATGACCTCAAAATAGTTTGAGTTGTACAAATTTCCACTAAAAATACATATTCTGCGAGATACAGAAAACTGTCACATTTCAGTGAACTCCAACATATCTGGAAGAACTAACAGTTGTCAGTATATTAACATGCTAGTGAAACTACTGGGACATACATCTTTAGCACTACTTATGCGAAGAACATGTCCATTTTCTACATTAAAGCTGCGTTTCAGTTTCAGTCACTTTTCTGCACAGGATTTTTATCTTCTATCTGTGTTAAAGCATTTTGTAGACTTGCTTTAATAGAAACAATATTAAAACCAAGCTGAAGTTCTTTCCAAGTATTTAAGGAAAAAATAATCTGCACAACATCCATGAAAACGAGCTAATTTTTATCATGTGTTTTAGCCTCATCTAGTAGAACAGTAGTTTCTTTGATAAAGTTTGCATCTGGTGTGCTCTGCCTCTTTCTAAAATAGTATTTTAAATCATGGTACCCAAACAGTGCTAAGAAAATAAATCCCAAATGCTCCAGTTGTTGGACAGGACCAGTGGGACCATACCTAACACTTGGCCATCAAGCCTTCCTGACAGAGGCAATGCTCTGCTTGTGGAGATACTGTGGAGATACTTGTGGAGATACATCAGCAAAACTGATGGATCAGTTTGTATCTGCCCAGGTAACATACAACAGGTATGTTCTTCTCTGGCAGTAGCACTACACACAGGCTACTGTGCTCAGTGAAGAATTTGCAAACACTGACTGAAAGTCATGTTATTAATCAAGTCCTTTTCCTGGCCACTTACATGAATTGATGGGGGATCAATGAGGTGGGGAAGAGGAAGAGAACTGGGTGCTGTGGCCTGAATCTGCGGCAGCAACTTGTCCTTGTTTCAGCAGTGCAGGACCAGGCTTCCTTCTCCTCTGCTTGTTGTAGAGCTGAGGACTTAAAATTCCAATCCTTGCATGCTAGCTGGCTTCAAAAAACTAGAGATATGAAGCAGATAAAGCAACATTTTACCGAAAGTTCATTCATCAAAAAGCTGCATATTTTGAAAAGGGTAAAAGTACTACTAGACCCATCAGGGATAAGTAAAGGCTATATACTATAGATTATTTTAATCCCCTTGCTAGATATAAAAGGGATAATTACATATTTGTGGTTGAAGCCATGTGGTGGAAAAATCAATACAACTTTTTTGTATGACACTTCATTAGTGTGAAAAATTTTAAAAGCTGAAAAGAACTGCCTTGCAATTAAATGCCTCTGCTACTTCAGATTCAGTAATGGGTTTGTATTATTATCTAGTTTATTTGAAATAGTGGTTGCACTATAGCAGTAATTGGAAAACATTGATTATGCACTTGTATATAGAAAACCTGGCAAATCATTACAGGGCATAGCAACAGTTAGTTAGCCTTACTAATGAAGCACTAATTGCTGTAAGTAGGTTAACATGTTAGTGAAACTACAGGGAGATAGAGCTTTGAAATTTTTTATCTGTTCAGTGTTATGTATTTAAAAAAAACCCTTATTTTAAGAGATCTCATTTTGCAAGCACAAACCACAAGTCTCTCTTGGTGCTATATTTGGAGTAATTTCAGAGATTTGTTTTTGTTTTACTTTTTTTTTTTTTCATTTGGATATAAAGCCTAGTACATTTAAGTCATATTTATGCTACTCCTATCAACATGGTGACTTTAATGTATGTAAATGGCTAACTGGAGTGAAAGGCTGGTCGGCTCGATTGACTTCCTCATTCTAATGCAATTATGTCATCCATGCTATATGCTTCTTGAACAGTACTTTTTTTTTTTTAATTAGACTGTTCTATGTTTGAAGAGGTTTTAGCTGAATTGGTGTAATATGACTATTTGGGATACAATTGTTTTTCAAATAATCTTCATTTCATGAAAATCTGAGGGCCCCAAATATTTCTAGTAAAATGTCTTAGAATTGGGAATTGCGATAGATCATTATACTGTAGCTATTGACTAATGAAGACTTTACTTGATTATGCTATATTAGCACATTTTGCAAGCTTTTGAACCAAAAGTAACATAAAATTCACTGCTGTAACCAGTATCTGATTCAAAACATATATTTAATGCTGAAGGTAATTGTTTTGTTTGAGATATGTATTACCACAGGTATCATAAGGCTAAGTTAAAAAAGTTTGACTGTTTAAATTTTGTCTTACCTTGCGCTAAGAAGCGCTTGGCTGTGAAAAGTGACTTCTCTTGAGAACACAAATCAGAAATTAGTCTTAACGGGATGTGTATGTTTAGCCAAAAAGTTAATGAAAATTTGAATTCAAAAAACACAAAAAGTTCTCATAACAATTCCTGACATTGTATCTGATGGCCTTTTTAAAAGCTCGCCCTGAAACATATCAATCCTGGAATTCTTGGCACTAAGGTATTTTTATACCTGAATGTAGGAGATTGAGCTGCCAGTCTTTTGCAAGCAAACTATTGCAGACTGAGGGCACAGTATAGGATCTGTTTGTACAGATAAGTATCTTTATAGGCAAGTTGTGTGGCTCTGTCTGTTTTGAGACAGTTGTCTGCTTGGATGAGAGCAGCTGGTGAGGCTGATGCAACTTCCCAAGGGGTGAATCTGTCACAGGGGAAGAAGTTGCAAATCTTTGGCAAGTTTTTTGCATTCTTTACTGTGGAAGATGAACTTCCTCAGTACTCACAAATGCATTTGAACTGCAGAGAGCTACCAGAGACTGCGGGCAGAAGCAATTGATTTTGAGTGAGGATGGACAAAATTGAGGTGTGAAGGTGTTGGCTTGAGGGACAGCAGGAGGGATGAAATCCTGACCCATCCTGAAAGCCAGGGCAAAGCCAGGGCACTTACTGGACCTCCTCTCAGCACTTCTTTCTAGGAAACAGTTCCATGGCAGCTCTCCTACATCGTATGATGCTCTGACAATGAAGCAGGTGAGCCGATGACTCCCTCTGCCATTCCCTTGGTCTCCCCCAGAGACTTCCTTGAGAACGTGAATGAAGTTTGGCTGCCCGTGGTAGGTTGCAGAAATTGCTGCAGCATCTCCCTTGCCTGCCTCCCTTCTCATCATATGGTGCAGCAGCTCCATTGCATCTTGATACTGCTTGGCTGCAAAAATGCAGGGCCAGGGTTTCCTTGTTTAAATAGGTGTTAAATTCTCTCTCAGATTCACAGGAATAAAGCGTGACCCCCTAAGAAGTTCCATAATGACCTTGACTTATAGAACATCTTGGAACAATTCTTACATTGAAAAGTAAATGAATAACAACACATAAAGTTTACCAACCGAGTGTTAGAAAATGCCAGTTGTGATTCTTACCACATTCCAGTTTTTAAAAAATAAGCGTGTGTGTTTTTTCAAAAGACTTTAAAGGGGAAGAGGCACGTTTTAAAGGGAAAACTGCTTCCAGTTGAGAGCTAACCTCAACTAGCTCTGCTTTGACTCAGCTTACTTAACAATATTATACCCCTCTGTTCATAATAATGAGCTGTTTTGTGCAAAGCAGCTCATTATTATGAATGTAAGGGCATGTTTGGACTAGTAAAGCAAATCATAAAAACTGCTGCCCATGTCACGTTTTTCCTTTGTCAGTAAAAGATTTTCCTCAGGGTCAGAAACAATTATTGACCAGAGAAAAATCTCAAGTTCTGCTTGGAAATTTTACTTGATGATTCTGGAAGTAAGGGAGTGAAGTTATGAAACTAAAAGTATGTGTGGTGAACATTATCTGCAAGGTCTTTTATGTTAAGAAAATCATGACATCTGCCAATCTTTCAAATTCCAAAGGGTAAAGAATGAGGTCTGTTAGGCTGTCATTGAACATGACAGGCTTAATGTAAAGTTTATAACAGAAAAAGGACAATCTTATTGTGGTTTATTCAGTTTTATGTTGCTTGTTCAGTAGAAAAGCTCATTTTTTATCTAATTTATAGTATCTGAAATACCAAACAGATTTTTTTACATATCTCCTGAGCTCACAGCTCTTCTTGGCTACCCCTTAGTCGTTCCTTTAGGGAGCAGTCTTAAATCCTTCCAATTTAGCATCTATGTGAGACCAGACAATTGTTTTACTTGAGCATATCCTTCAGTTGTTATAGAGCTGTTTCTAACTCCAAACATTTTAGTTTAATTACTGCTTAGAATATTTGCTATATTTTTATCTAGGTTGCCTCTCACTTGAGCCCATTGGGCTGAAGAAAGAATTACTCCCCATGCTGTTCTGTAGCCCTTCTTGTTCAGATCTGTAATTGGCCCTGTGTTTTTGACTTTTTGCTAATAAGCAGCTTACTCGCTCTCCCACTAGACTCAACCCACCACTTTTGTTTCATGAATTTTACAAAGGATTTTAATAGATGCTTTAGGCTATGCAAAATGTTATATGAAGGAAAGCATTAATGCTCTAGCCTTGACACAAAGGATGTGTGAATGGCTGCTTATCATTACCGTCAGGTATCAGAATTTTCATTAGGAGTTCTGGAGGACAAAAGGGGAAAAAGTGTAGCTATATGGGAGAATATTAACCTATACTGTGTAACCAAGCACAATTGCTTAGCATTTTACATTAACTCTCCTCAGACACTGGCTCTCATTATTTTTACACATACATAATAACTGCTTATTATAGCGGTACAGTTCACACTGATATATTGTAGATAAGGTTGTGTCAGCACTTCCATTATAAACCCTATTTTCAGAGGTTTAAAAGGAAGCTGTAAAAATTCACTCCAGACAGAAGATTGGTTTTCTAGGTTTCTGCCTCGAGCAATTCTTTTTTTTTTTAACCAATTAAAAACAATTGGCTGTGTTTTAAGCTACAGAAGTAAACAAAACAAATTAAGAGGTTTAAAGCACTTTTTGCACTTCTGTAACTCACAAACCTTTATTAAAAAAGAGGAAAAGAAATTTAGAAAGCAATATGTTAGTGTTATACTTGCCGGTAGCATTCTGCCAAACAAATATACACTGGGCATTGCAACAGAGTTGCAAACCAGAGCTCCATAGCTTAGAATTACTAGCTGAGTGCATTAGATGCTTCTTAACGAAAGCTATTTTTGGGGTCTAAAATATAAGCCTGGGTGTTGCTGTCACCAAACACATGCCTGATTTTCCTGACGTGCTTGCTCCTTTAGGGGCTGAAGAGAATTGTTCCACATTAGGCTTCTTCTTAGGCTCATTGAGAGCCAAAATCAAGGCATGATTTTGCAGTCACACACATAGCGGTAGCAGATCTGTGGACTCTGGTGCTGGGGATCTCTTTCCAAGCTCCTACAGCAAAATACAAGTGAGGAAGTGGTGGTGGTTAAGATGAATTCTGGAAATGGGATGAAAGCCTTCCCCTTCCCACTGGTCACCTAGCCTGGGACTGCTACCTTCATATGGATGATGGAGGTTAATTCCCTTCCCCACATAGCTTTATGTGGTTACCTGTAAAGTCAGCCCTGCTGACAAAGGACTCAGTGGGGAGAGCCTTATACCATCAGCCTCCACGTGAATTACGGCTTCAGTCATAACGCGGCACTATGGCACTTTCCATCAGTACATGCAGCCCCTGATACTGGACACTGGTCAAGAACTCCCAGAAAGTTACTGAGCAGAGGAGTGATGTGTCTCAAGTTGGGTTTAAAGACTTGTCATACATAACCAGTGTGATACCTCCTCCTCCCATCTGAAAGGGAAAAGTATGGCTCTCATTTTCAGAGCTCTTCCCTTGAGTTAGCTAATTCTGTGAATGATGTGCAGAATGATGTGCTGTGCATGGTGGATGGAAGAGCACTGCTGGATTTCACTCTGTAACTGTACCTGGCAGAGAGAGAGAAAAATAACAGCACACCCATGGTTATGGAGGTTACTTGGGAGGTACCCAAATTAGTCAGCTTGATGTCCCAACATTTCAGCCCATCTGTTCAAACAGGGATTTACCCACTACTGTGAATTGTGCCTTACTATCTACTGGGTAATATTATGCATTAATTTCTGCAAATGGATTTAGGTATGACATTTCTGACAGTTGTTCAGCTGAATTGGATTAATAATGCATTTTTATAACCCTCTTTTCACTTAAATACATATTACAGTGCAATGTTTTGAGAGAGCCTCTAGATTTAAAAAAATATTTTAAATCTATTTAGATAAAATTGGCTCACTGTAGTAGACATTGGCAGAAGAAAAGAAGTCCCCATGCATGTTCCTGAACCCTTGCCACTAATTTGAAAGTATTTGCCATCTTTCCCCCAACTGATTTCATGAGGGCATGCCACATTCTAGAAATGTGGCTAGGAAATGCCAGTACTTTATCTATTACCACAAAACTAAAGGGCCAGATCCTGAAGCTGTTCCTAGGTATTGGATGTTGATTTGCAATATGGCAAAGTCCCCATTGTACGGCTGAGGAAAGTGTCTGGAACTTGGGAATAAGTAAGTATAAAGGCAGCTGGAACAGCAGCAAGCTTCAGAAACTGAAGTATTTCAGTGATGTGTTTTGACGTGGTAGTTCATACATATTGGAAAAATGTGTGTTTTCTTTCTTGACTTTTTGTTATAATGTAGTGACAACAGCCTGGAAATCAGTCTGTTAATGAAAATAGCTTAGTAAGATATTGAGCTTCTGACACCATCGGCTTCCATTAGTTCCCCTCCTTGTAGATAGACTGTCATCAAGCTCCATATTACCTGTATCCTAGTAGCTACCACGGTACTTGTGTACAGAGCAATGCTAGCACTACCAGATGATGATTGTCATAAGGTACATTTGCACTATCTGTTCCAGTACTGCAGCACCTGCTTCAGGCTGTTTTGCACCAAGGCTCTTGTACAGGCACTGGTCTGGGTGACGCAGCTTCTGGTTGCAGGCAGGAAAATGTTGCTCCCTGCCTTTCCGAATAGCAAGGTCAGATGAGGTGTAGAGTCTCCATAATCACAACTGTCTGCCTTGCAAGGCAACAGCTACAGAAGCATGAAATGTAATAAGAAGGAAAACACCAAAAAGAAAAGTGAGAAGGTAGTAAAGTTCATGCATCATAATGTAGTTTCTATCTAAAGAAAAAAATCAAATTTAGTTCTAAATTTGAGGCAGTCTTGTTTATGGGGGAGCTAATAGTATCTCTGTAAAGCTCATTAAGTATAAGTCATCTTATGGTTTAAATTTGCACTTAAAAAAAATGTCTCTTTGTGTTTGCAGCCTTATAGGAAAGCAATCTGTAAATTAAAAATTGAGATGAGGGGTCAGACAGGATTCATCTGGACCAAAGGATTCTTCTCGTGTTCTGGTTCTCTGATCTTTCCTGAGAAAGCTGTTTGGTACGTGCTTTTTCATCAGCTAATGAAGATTGATATCTCACGAATTTCATGGTGTGATCCACCCCAGTGTACCAAAACTGCAGGAAACCAAAGAACGAGTGTGCTGCAGGAAGCACCGGAGAGACCATGCAGTTGAGCATGCACATGGGTACCTGCTGAAAATGCAGTTAGGCAGAGCTTGCTGGCGTATTGCGGGTGCTGTACGTACAGCATTGAGCAAAGTGACTTGATGCTAATAGTGGGGTAGGAAAGGATGAAATCCCTCTCTCCAAACTTCACAAGCCCCTCAGGTGTGTGTGAGGGGTGCGTTACACCGTTACGTATTTCCTTAAATCCTAAACATACTGCAAATTGCCTGCCACGTGTTGGGTTTCAGTGCAACAGCCACACTTGCTACTAAAGGGAGAGAACAATGTTTAATTACAACCTGAATACTCTCCTTTTATGCTGAAATGTAGGCTAACACACACTATTTAGTGTGAATGGGGGCTGCTATGTTTTCTCCCTTACATGGAACTGTTTCCACTAGAATTTTGTATAATGATATAAAAATATTGTGGCCAGGCATATATGACAGGTTGCAATTACCTTGAGAAAAATAACTGAATTTAAAAATATATTGTAGAAAAGTTGGATTTTTTTTTCCTACAGTGAAATTTAAATTTTAAATATAGGCAAAGGATATATGGGTACAACTCTTTGCCAGCTGTATATGTGTGCTATCTTTCATCACAGAGATGGCTCCTAGCAAAGCGTTCTTCTCTTTACTTCTCTGAAAATGGAACAAGGTATTATTCAAAATAAGTATTTCTCTTTGTAATCCAAGCAGAGGGTAAAACCAGTCTTTGGTTCAGTCTAGCTGGCTGAATCAACTACAGGCAGAATATATACGGTTTACCCTGATTAGCCATGATTAAAGTGAGGCTACAGTACATCCCTTAAGAGATGTAACAGCAAGGGAATGAACTGAAGCAGTTTGTTTTCAAGTATGTCTCTCAAGGTGAAGACACAGACAAAGAATGTGAGTTTGTGCCTGGTCCTAAATAATATATCTACATTGGGGTTTTTTTCCTGCTTAGCCCTACTTAATGTTCTAAAACTAGGAGAAACATATGTGTCAACTATGGAAATGCAAAGCAAGTTCTATAAAGTGCTAGTATAATGCATTCTGCTTCCAATAATTATAAACCACCCAGAGAACTGCATCTGTAAACTTTGGGAGTAGAACTGGAGAAGTATAGAAAGTGCAGGGTGGTGAGTACATTTAAAATATGTGGAGAAATACGTACAGACCCCCAGCACCCTTGACTAAAGGTAGATAGCAGCAGCTAAAACACCTCCAATCACAGGGGCATAATAACAGAAAAAGAAAGCTGTTAACTTAGAGACCAGAAAAAAATAATCATTTTCTCTGCTTATAAGTTAGCAAAAAGTTCTGCAAAGCATATTTTATGGTGTGCGTCTGCAAAGGGCAAACCAAGCTGAAAGAGGAATTGGAGACAAGAAGAAAACTTTCCCAGGTGGCTGCAACATTTATTATTTAACTTCAGCAGATAGATCCACCTTAAGAAAGGTCCAAGGAGCGAGATGGAAACCAAATACAGTCAAAGGAAGTTGGGGATGTGGGTGTCAGGTTGTCAGTAATCTGACAGCTATGGTAACTACCCTCTAATCCAGCGGCTCCAGCCATGCTCTCGCCTGACACCACAAGGACTGACTGACAGCTGAAGAGCGGGCACTTTTTACAGGCAAAAGTGACATCCAGTCTATTAAGGCTGACAAGCACAAAGCAGAGATTTGCCCTGAATGGTTGGTACTGAAGCCTAGTAAAGGGGTTATTTGAAAGGTCTTAGAGAAAGTGTCAGACTCAAGCTCAGATGATAACAATATTGTAATGATAGCACTGGACAATGAAGTGTTATGATTGCCCATACAGGCCAGGAAGATTGCATGTGGATATTGAGCTCCAGAAGCCAGTTTACTGCAGCAGAATCTCAAAAGCAAACATGTTAACAGTTCTGTGTTTGTCAAAATCTTAAAGATATTTTTTTTTCAATGTGTAATAGTCTACTTGTGCCTCTGTCATTTTTGCTCTGGTGTCTAAAGAAAAAATTATCAGCAGGAGCAATTACTGCAGATCCCCCCGCCCCCCCCAAATACAAATGACAAAACAATTTTACACTCAATTTGTGGATTGTAGGTTAAAACAAGATGTGAAAACTCATGTTCTTAGTATTGAAAATATACAGCAATAATGGAAATAGTTGTAAATATGAAAAGGGGGCTAATAACTACATGTTAAAACATTGTGCTAGCTAAGCAGCTGACTGGTTTTGTGAGGCTCCAGAAGGGTGAGATCCTTTGTTATAACAGAATCTGTATCTGCTGTTGAGTAAAAGGAAACCTGTTCCTTTCACAGCAAAGCTCTTCTGCTTTGTTTTATCAGTTTTCATATGAGAATATAGCATTTAATCAAATGATGAAGTGAGATTTTATTTTCTATTTTGACATGGAAACTTAATTCTGTAGACAGCTGCCTCCCAGTCTCTGCTCTCCCTAGTACTGTTCTTTGGATCCCTCATCTAGCACCCACAGCCAGTGTTTTAGGCTGGTTTTCCAAGAGGAGCAGTTTCATTCAACATTTAAAACATATTGCACCATCTACTGATTCTCAGAAAAGGTAATTAAAAATCTGTATAATTGTTTTTCCCAATATCAAAGTGACCCTGCAGTTAGTTGTGGGTTTGTTTATTTGTTTTTCTTTCTTCAGATACTTTCAGGAAGTTGTCCCTTCTTTCCATTAGATAACTTTAAGTAGCCCCTATCCATTAGCTGTATCTAGTCTAATGGAGACAAGACAGTTTTCTCTCGCTATACTGCATTTTCTGGGGAAGAAAAGTTTACAAACCAAGATTAACCAGATCAGGTTTAAAAGCAACTCAGATTCTAATTGCCAAGAAACAAGAACAGTCAAATTATAGTCACTGCCTGAAGAATGAGGAGTTTACAAGAGAAAGCTTCTAAAACATACACGTGGTTTGATTGCCAGTGGGTGAACTGTCCAAGGCTGGAGTAATTGCCATCCATTGCTACTGGTTTTCAAATTATTGCTTCAAAGCAGTACCATGTGCTAAGATGAAGTATTTTAACAGCAATGTAACTGTTTTTGTTATTAAGAATACCAAAGAGCTAACACAGCATGTGTCTAGTTGGCACAAATTTGTACTTGTGCATAGAACCAAATAATTGGGACTTGAAAAATCAGAAAACAACCACCAAAAACCCAATCGCATCAGATAGGCAGAGACCACCAAAAGGGACAAAACTTTTGTACTGAAGATTAGTAAAGGTGCTACCTGGGCATGGCTAAACTTGAACAGTTTGCGGTACATACAAATCTGCTTTCGGCCATGTCCTTGGCCAGATTTGGTTTCTTGAAGATTAGTGTGGTGATACACCATGCCTTGGGCGATGAGAATTCCTACCAGATTGCTAGAAAAAAATGCACAATACTTGAGCCTAGGATGAGTGCTAGAAACTTGGGCATCCTCGCTTTACAACTGCTGTTCTTGGTGGACTCATATTAGGGGTGTCTTACTGCCTTGTTTCCCAGTAAATAGGAGTTTTGGATTGTGTTTAGTATATAGTGTTACATTGAGAAGGCAAAGGAAAGCTGAAAAATATCAGTCTAACCTTCAACTCCTTTCTTTTTCACCTTTTCTCATATTTTTCTTCTTCTCTTACTAGCCTTGATCTACTGCATGATAGTGGCTTTGCAGCACTCTGCATCAGCACCTCAGCTAAATTTTGAAACAATAAAGATGACACAGGGTGCAGCAGCAAAGCCTCTAACACTGGTGGAAGCATTTCTGTTTGAAGATGAAGACATAATTTCAGGTTTGCTCCAATCAAGTGGAAGAGCTGGTGCCAGTTATTGACAGTAAGAGTAGGTACAGCTTTTGGCTGAGAAGCTAAGGCAGAGCACATGTGGGCTTGGGCAGTCATGCTGACTCTGAGGTGCTGTGGACCACAGAGACAGATATGTTATATAGATTGACTTAATGAGATAGGTAGATCCTGGATGGGATTTAGACTTATAGTGAACATTATGACTACTTTGCTGAAGTCCTTTACACTACCGTGAAGTTCCCCAAAAAGTTCTGCTCTGAGCTGTGCAAGTAATTTGTTCCTCTATGTGTTCTGGACTTCTTGAATATTTAGGTGACATAGGTTCCAATTGTTTTCACTGCTAAGGCCAATGAGTAGAATTGAGTCTCTTGAATGAATATATTTTGTATGAATGTTGAAACCCACTTATTTTCAAAGACAGGCACTAAGTGAAAATTATGTGAATACATTAAATGTAGTTACTCATCCTGTAAAACACAGCACATATATTTCCACATTTGTTTAGCTCTACTAATATATATATATATATAAATGCTGTGGCATGCAGTTTGTGGTTTGTTTTGGGATGGTTTTTTGGGTTTGGTTGTTTTGGGGTCTTTTGTGTGCTGGGATTTGTTCTCTGTAAGCTAGGATTTGCCTTTATTTCCTTGCTGAAATGCTCTTCTTTTCAATTCCATGTATTGAGAGAAAAATCATGTGTACTTCAGGGAAAATATTTCTTTGTTTGATCTGTTTAGTGTTTTATTTGAACAACAATTTAATTCTATTTTTCCACTACACTAGATCTTACAAAGGGCAACCAAATCCCCTTGCAGATTTTATATTTCTAGAAGCAGGACACAAATATATAATTTTTGGCAAGAGTTCAGTATAAAGAACTACCTGAAACTTGATGCCAATGTGTTTTGTGTATTTGCTGTTCTAAACTAAAAACCTGCTCACTTACCGTGTAGTAGCCATCTGTCATTTACAAAATGACACATCCAATTTAAAACCACTAGGAAAGAAAATGTTTAATCAGAATTTTAGGAATACTTGCTAACTACAAATCTTGAAGGCCTAACTACTTTGCTATTACAATGCAATTTGTCTGACAAGCGGTGTGCTCCGCTGTAGGGGACATACAAGTGCAAGTCAGCATCACCTTGGGCAGCTTACTTTATTTGTCCTTTGCCCCAGTTTTCCAGTCTGTAGAACAGGAAATAGAGATATTTTTCCATTTACAGGAAAGGTATTGACAGGAGAGAGGGTTCAAGTGGGTTGTTTATACCTGTCTTCCACTAAATTTTTATTACATATACTTGCCAAAGGTATTAGAAAATACTGTAGATTTTTGGATATTAATGTGAAACTTTATGGTGGAATTGTTCGACATGGTGCAATTTGGTGGGGTGGGAAGCCTGTTTTAGTTGTGTGTTGCTAGGATATATCTGGGAGATATAAGCACAGGCCACTGAAATAGAAGCTTTAGCAATGAAAATCTTCACAAAAGTTATATAGAGGCTGCTTCCTCCTGGGTCATCAAATTCAGTCTCTTCGCCCATTACATTTTGCTAGATTTTTTACACATGTACTGTGCTTGGTCTGTATTATTTAGTAATGTTATTACCACAAGTTCCTAGAGTTACCCTGCTTAAATATACAAAACAAAAGAAAACCCCTGCCCTCAGGAGCTCAGCTTAAACAGATGAGACAGATGGAGATGTGAAATGATTCACCCAGGATCACAGCAGAAACAGGAGGTCAGTCACAGACGAAGGTCTTTGAACTCCAGGTGGATCCAGCGAATTAGGCTGCCCTGGCTCCTCTGGGCTCCTCCTTGGAGTGATGCTCTCCTTCAGGCATTGTCCTATTTGTTCTTTCACTTCTCCAAATAGAAAATCCAATGTGCTGTGGAGCTAAAGTTCTAAATATGAGTTTAGACTGGGAAAATAGGAATGCCTGATGTTAGAAAACAGAAGCTGGTTGCAGTATATCCTGGGTGTGTTTCAGAAAATGGATCTCTGATGATGTTGTAAGCTGTTTAAATCACGCATAAAGCCAAGAGAAATGTAAATCTTTATTAGAATCTTTCCTTTATTATACTTTAGCATTTACTGTTAACAGTTGATTTTTAAACATGGTAAGTGAATCCATTGTCCATACAGTAGTTGTGGAGATCCTTGCAGCTTTAAAAGGAAAAAAAAAAAAAGAAAGAATGATCTCTGAAGACCTGAAGAGAGAAAAATTGGATAATAAACGTTCAATCGGTCTGAGGTATTTTGTAAATCAGAGCACTTTTATTTGGATATACTATTGTTTAACAGCCAGTTTAAATTGGGACCAGCATCCTGATTCTGGACAACATGGCTTTTATTGGAAGTCCCTGCCACTTTTAAACATCTTTAATACATTTTAAAAATAGAACTGTAAAAACCAGTAACCAGACTTCAAAGCAAAGACATGTTGTGCCAGAGTTCCGAAGCTGGTGCTGATTTTCACTGGTTGTAAAGCCTTGGGAGCGCCCTGCGGTCTGTCCCACAGTGACAAACACCAGGAGTGCAGGCGGCTGGCGTGGGAGCACCCACCAAGAGAGGGCATCCTCAGCATCAGTGCAGTGTAGGACCTTGGACACTTGTCCTCCAGCCTCGATCATCTGCTCGTGCCACTGGGCACCAACGGTATGACTTGTCCTTCAGGAGAGATTCTGTCTTTCAGGGCATGGAAAAGAAGCATGTTAATGACAAATTAGGATGGCAAGTCTTTCACTTGTTTTTGGTGACCCCCAGCAGCATATTGCCCAGGGAAAACTGAAGGCCACCTGTATGCATTACTCTGCATAAAAGTTTTTCTGCCAGACCATGTTTGTTCTCCAACAACCATTTAAAAAGAAGTAGGTCCAAAAGAGGTTTGTGACTTTGCATCTTTGCATATTGATCCAGGAGTGGTTGGGTAGAAGAGTCTGTAAAAGTGATATAACACTTATGTATGAATAGTGATGAAATAGCCAAGGGAAAAGGGGGAAGGAGAACACTTCATTTTCTTTATGTCTCTGTTTAATATGTGATAATTTCCACATGCTAAGGCGAAGAGAGAAGCTCTGCTGAGTTAAACTGGTCGTGCTTAGCTGGAGCTGCACTAGCCTGAACTGGAAACTGCCTTGGAGTTTGTGTCACTTAGGCCTATTTTGGTAGAGGATTAGACCCAGATGTTTTTCAAGCAAGCACTGACAGAGTGGCTATGGCACTTGAGCTAAATACTTCTCCACTTGGCTTACAATCAGGTCCTCTAAAGTATGATAATTTATCAGTACTTTTGCTTATGGGCTGCCATTGCTGTATCCTTCTCTCAGGAAAAGCACTACAGCAGTGTGCCCATATGTGGAGACCTTTCTTGGTAGCTTTCTGCAGTGTGTATTTCGGCACTACTAATGTTATCATCTAGGAAAGTATTGTTACAACAGAGCTTGCCAAATCACTTTGAGATGAGTAGACTACGACAACTGGTTTAGTGCCACATTCAAATAGGCAAAGATGTGAAAGGGATCTCTTCAGTGACATAACTGCAGAGACTGTTCACCTGGGAATAGGTAAATTGCACACTTGATGCAACTGCAAAGCCACCTATGCATAAGTAAAATGAGCACGTATCTGACAACTACATTGAATTTTAAAAGAACTTTTAAAATATAGTGATTATAGAGCTTCAGAGCCTTCAACACTGAAGACTTTATTTATTAAAGATAGACTCTGCATTAAAGTTTTGGAAAAATTAGGACCAAAGATGTTTCACTAAACGATCAGTGGAAGAGCTTCTGGCAGAATGTGAATTCATGACCATGTTAGGATTATCCCTGGCTATAGCTTTGGGATGGGCTCTTTTTGATTTTACCGTTAGAGAATTACAACTTTTGTTATGTATTAGAATTTAACTTTTAAATGCATAGGTGTTTGCTGGCACCCTTCACAGAAAAATTTCCTGTGGGTAAGTGGTTCCTGGCATAAAGGAGCTATTTGATATTTACACGTGACCATCATTGTGGTTTCAGATCCTCTTACAAAATTTAAATAAGGTGTCTGAATAGTCTACAGAGGGCTCTTACAGGTCTTTTTTTATTTAGTTGCCTTGTCAAAGGAAGTCAGGATTGGTTACAGTTGAATTTCTTTTTATTTTTTATTTCCCAACAGTGCTGTATTCGGCTAAGATTTCTCCATCTTAACGGATTTAAAGTTTAGTTAATTCTAATGCTGCTACTGTAATTCTGGAGAGCAGGTTACTAGCAGTGCCCAAGATAGCTGGTCTCCTCCAGATACGCTGTGTAACATCCTCTGAAAGGAAAGAGGACTCAGCTTTCCCCACAGGAGAGGGGATTCATTACTGACGGTGCTGACCACACATGCAGCCCCTGTCCTTCCCAGGCTCTCTAGCTTTCAGGCTGTTAGAGCTGAATGCTGCTGCCACACACGGTGTATCTAAATCTTGGCAGGGGTTAAGCAATCTTGGAAGAGATTGCTGACTGCACACTTGGCAAAGGAGCTCTTTCTGGGAGGAGGGTGCACCTCACCAGGTCCTCTGCTGCTTTTCTTCACTCCCACATCGAATTACTGCAGCGTTCCCTATATGGGACTGTTCTGGAAAGTGCTGTTGAACCTCAGGTTGATACAAGCAATTGCTGTCTGCCTACTAAGCAGCTGCAAAACAGCTTTTTTGGATTGTTATGAGGTCCATGATGCCCTCAAACAGGACATCCAGGGGGAGCAAACCGCCTGTTGCTATGTATCCACATGCAAGAGCAAGGGGGATGCTGTGCAGGGATCTGCTCAAGCCCATGACTGTGTGCTGGGGAGGAAAGTCCCCACAGCAGAAGCATGCATTGCTAGGAGCAGTGCCACAGCCCTTGCCGCTGCTTTTGCCACTGCTGGCTATGCCAGCATAGTTAGCTGTGGTACTGGGTAGCAGATCATACCTTAGTGTGTGTGTGGGGGGCGGTGAGGCAATCAAACTGCTTTGCTAGGCTTTGACTGCCATCCTGGGCATAAAGAGGTTGTTGTTTAGTTAGCATGTGTATAAAGAACAATAAAAATAATGAGGAAGGGCATACAGAGGATTGTATTTGACAGTTTTGAGTTTCTCTGGGTTTTAGTAACAAACACTGCTCTTTTTCTTCCAAAGTTCCTTACAACCTTACTTTATCTAGATATTGAATTTCTTGCAGGTGTCACAGCATGAGCGCAGTATCGGAAATGCAGTGAGGACCTCAAGAGAGTGCCTAATCTGACCTTTTGCATGGAGGCTAAATCAAGATGCTTTATTGTCTGGCTTGCCCTTCACAGGGATATTAATGCATAGATACTAGTTCCTGGGCTGCCTTACACACCTGTAGATATGCACATTAAGACTCTCTATTGGTTACAGGCAAAGTGTAAAGGGCAGCAGGCTGAGCAGGGGCTGTGGGAAGGTCTCAGGAGCTGGTGTTTTTCACTGGCATCTATTAACAAGTTGGGGCTAAATTCTCTACTTTGAGGAAGAGGCCAGCAGAGAATTTTACTGCTGTAGACAAATATCTAAAAGGATTTGGCTCATTAAGCGTTAGCAACAAATCACACAGGAATGCCTGAATATATTTTAAAAACAAATAAAGTGTAAGTTAAATACACAGAGGGTTTTCCTTTCACTCAGAAGATAAATAAGAATTTTCTCATCTCTTGCTAAAGGTCTTGCAAGCAGGGGCTTTAATGTAGTTCAGGAAAGGTGTCCGAATGTATTAATCATTACTTGAGCAACCATTTCATCTCTGGAAGGACTCACTGACTAACCAAAGCAAGGAGAGAAATTAATGTTTTATTGGGCTCTATGGGTGATCCTAACTGTTTTTTTCTTCAGTGCCCCTATGACTCTGCCACCTGTATTTCTGTTTTTTGAGGGAAGTGGTTAAGAAACAAGTGATAAGCTTGAAATCATTCTAGCAAGTGAGTATGCAGAATTGAAATGGAACTGGGAATGGTGGGTCTTGATTTATTCCACTTACTGTCTTTGCCATTTCTTCCTATGACACCCTGTATTGTAAACTTTAATTCCATATGGTGGGAATCTTACTTATCTTCATCAAACTCAGGGAGGCAGTAAAATTCCTCTGATCAACATCAGAGAAAATACCTGTTTGAGGAAGAAATAAAATATCTGTAACTGTCTATGAATTGTGATAATGTTATTAGTACCTTGAAGTGACTTATTTTCTAACATAAAGGAAGTGATATCAGGATGCTTCTTGTCTAGCAGCCTTGGAGATTGCCCATCTGAGCTGAAATTCTAGAATGGTTCAGCATCATGCCAAACTAAAAACCATCAAGTTTGTGTAAGATATAAGTGCTTGAGCACTTTTACAGCTCTTTCTCTGACAAGTTTGGGGAAAAAAGCAAATAATACTTAGCATTCCCATTCACAGGGCTACAAAAATTTACTCAGTGAGATGAAATTACAGTATGGTGAAATGAAAGCATGCATATATTCCTGATAGAAATTGTGCAAACTTAAAAAAATAAAAGGCACCCTCCCGCTGTTGTAGTTAACGGAGTTCTGCAACTGCATTACAATGTTTGCTTTAGAAAGAGTACTTACACTCCACATTCACTGAACTTCATTCAGCCTATATGTTGTTGTTCTCAGAATAAGAAGGCACTTCAGTTTGCATCAGTAAGCACTGCTTACATACAGAATAGAATACTGCCAGTATAAACTCAGCCAAAAGTCTGAGTCTTGGAATTAATAGAAAAGTTATGTTCCCTCTACAGACAAGCATATGAAAAAATACGAATGATTTATTGCAGCATCTTGGTTTCTTTTTTTTATTACGAGTTACAGACTTCTATATAATACTTTTTTTGTTTTAGCAGCATTTTCTGTAATGCTGCCCAGCACTGTTTGTTCTTACAATAGGCAGAAATGAAAAGAATTTAAAGGTGCTAAAACTAAACAGTACTGATTATTCTCTTTCCAGTGATATAATCCAGCCCCACACTTTAAAATCCTAGCCTCCTTAGCCTGTTGGGCTAAGTAGTCAAAACTAAGTTTTTCTTTTATTTTTCAAAACTTGACTGTAAGTCATTAGCAAGCCATTTTCTCTCACTTAACTATTAAACTGTGAGAAAGCTCTAACTTATGTGAAATTTTCCATAGAGCAAGATCCTGTCTTGGAAGAGATGGTATTTTTATTGCATTTGGGAAGCTCAGATATGATGAATTTCCTTACATAACACATGAACTTGGGAATGATCCTGGCTCCAGTTTTTAGATAGCAGTGTTCCCCTGTGAAAAATCAGTTACTGGCCTGAACAAGCATATAAGTTTGTCCGCTGTGACCTAAACGTTGTTAAAAATCAACAGTGATGAACTGCTCAAAACTGCAGCCTCCTCTGCAAGGGTCTTACACAGAGGCCTTTGTGAAGATACATCTGCACACTCTTGCCAACAAGAAAGGTAAAGTGAGCTGTGTCTGACAGCAGAGTCCATCCCAGCCAGTGCAGATACAGGTGGCTCCATGCTGCCTTTGTTAGGTTGGCATTGGTCCTGTTCAAGGTTATATTCAAGATCTGTGTACAGCAGCTATGAACTCTGCAATTGTGAAGCGCTTCTTAAAATTGTCATGAGAAAATCAAAGCAGAAACAATATTAATAATAGAATTGTTTTCCTTCATTGTGGTATCTACTCCCACAGTTAGGCTCCCATTTTACTGTCTGATCTTCATGCCAGTAAGAAGAGGTAGTCTTTATCTGGGACAGTTTACAGTCCAAACTAACAATGGTTTAAAAAGGAAAGGCTTATCTTTATGCCCTTTGTTCTCTTATTTCCTCAGCTTTCTGCTTGCATTAGAAATTTGTTAGGATTGATGGCCATATCCTGCTGGCTGGGCAAAGCATGACACAACTCGTTAACAAAAATACTCAAAACCAATACCTGATACAAAGTAATGACAGGTTATAGTCTTTATTAGCGTTTACCCTATGGGGGTAAAAAACCAAGAAAATAAATTGGTGAGGAGAAAGAAAAGTAAATAAAGGGTTTAAAATGGGAAGATTTGTTAATAGAATATCCTAAACCATAGAATGGAATCTTTCTTATTTCTGCTTTGGTCTGAGTTTTCTTCTATATTTTTAGAGGAGAGAAGAATGCACTTAACTAACTGCTGTTGTTGGTGTGAAAAAAGTCAAATTTTGCATTGGTTTTGAAGCCTGCTCAGTGAATTTCCTTGAAATCAGCAAGGTTTGTGCAGGTTACTAATCTGAGATAATTAGTTCTGGAGCTGAGCCAGCTAAAGGGAAACTCATCTTTTGCTTAAAGCGAGCAAACAGTGCAGCATGACAAGGGAGGGAGAGGTCTGGTGATTTCTGTTACAATACTTGTTTCCGAGAGTTGAATTTTGGATGTGTAACGTGAGAAAAGAATCCAAGCAGAACTTGGCATGCAAAGAAAGGGAGTATTGCTTCTTGCCACTAATACTGCATATAAATTTGGAACTGGGAGGAATAAATGGATAAGAGAAAACTAGGGTACAATTTTGAGAAACTAATCCAAAATTTAGATATTTAACAGTATTATAAGAAGAATTAGGAATAAATTTTCTAAAAAAGCAGTAGTGCTTTATTTCCCAAGATCTGGTGTAGCAGCAGTAGCCTGTATGGAGTGGATCCCATGCTCCCTCCAATTCTGCTCTTGCCTGCAAGTGGTTCTTACAGAGGCAGGTAAAGATAAGCTAAATATTCTTCTAGATTTTTCTAAGTATGTGAAAAAGTCTGAAGAAAAAGAGCAGTTCTGCCTGTATTTAGTGTTATCTTTCTTTACAAATCAGGAGGAGGTACTTTCAATCTGCTGGCAAAACTGGTGTTGTCTCAGATTAAAGGGCATCAGAGACAATGGATCAAGAAAATATACAGAAAGCCTTCAATTGCGGAACCAGGAATACCTGTTGTTAGTGACAAGCTTTAGGGATAGACCCATGTGATAAGTCTATCTAAAATTTGTTTACTTTTATGTATTATGGATGCATTTCAGCTGATGGAGGCATAAAGTTTTTGTTAAGGTCAATGATGATACAGCATATGCTGTAATAATCACATTTTTTCTGTCATGGATCATTTAATTATGTTAATTAGCATCTTGGCAAAAAATGCAGTGTGCCAGACCCTCTGTCACCCAAGGATCCTCATGGGATTCTGTTACTTCCCATGAAAACCTAAAAAAGAAGCTACAGGGAACAATGGATTCAAGTAGAAGATAGTAAATGACTGCTCAATAGAGTAAGCAGATGAAACAGCATTTAACGTATCTTTGCTATAGATTTTAGAGTCTCTGTTTCATTGAAAGACAGCTAGTACATGCTGGACTCTAAGTCACTATTTTCTTATTGCAGAAGAATGTCTCATAACTATATATTGGATCAGACAGTTGTGGTTTTCTTGCTTCCTGTCTTTCTGTTTTGCAGTAACAATAATTTCTTGGTAGCCTGATGGTGACCCTGGGATAATCACCTTTGTTGGTTAATTACTTCAGGGAGCAAACATGGGATCAGATAATTTGTGAGTGATTAGTGGGTCTGGAAATGCAAAGAGGCTGATAGCTTTGTGCATGTGTGTAAATACATACATGTGGAAGTGGGCTGTTTGCTCATTCGCTCCTCTCTATCACCTTTCAAATATTTGACATCACTAGTAAAAAGGGTGAATTTAGGATCAGAGTGATGGGTGCTTTGCCTGCTGTTATGAATATGTAGTCAGTAGTACAGATAGATGTACTCTCAAAACTGTAGCAGCAAGTCATTGTGATGACCATTTCAAAAGATGGAATCACTCATTAGAAATTCAGGCCTGCATCTCAAATCACCATATGGATGTCACTATAGCCTGTTCAGTAACTTACTACGTATATTTGACCCTACTTGGGATTTATTGAATTAGAGAGCTTCTTTTAATTGTTTGTAACTACTAATGGATCTGAATTTTACAAACTTCTTCTCACATGTGGGTGCATTTAATATGCGCTTTTGGTGTGTCTGCCAATGCAGAGCCATATGCTGTATTTGACATTCTTGATTATAGTGTGGTTAATGTATCAGCAGTACTTCTGCTGCATTAATAAACAACATTTAATTCTGTATGATCTGTATCAGTTTGGGTCTGAATACACAAACATACAAGTTTAAAATTTAACTTCTACAACTCCATTTCCAAGTAAAATATTTAATAGAAAGTCAACAATTAGGCATGGCAGTAGGCATATTTAATTTCAAATATGGGACAGTTGATTTCATTCAAAGCATTATAAATGCTTTTTGCATATAATTAGCCTTGTGCTCAGGCCCTAATACTTCAAAGGTTTGGATACATGTTAAATCAGTGGAAATATTCATATATGAAGAGTTAAGCAAATGCATAAATGTCTTTTCAGGACTGGGAGTTAATTGAGTGGAACGCTAAAAAATACTATTATGATCTTATCTAATTTAAAAGACTGCAGTGTTAATGCTTGCTATTTTAGCCAGTTGTGCGAGTACCACTTTCACAAACACTTCTAAATAGGAAAACATGGATATTTTCAAGAAAAAACCTCAGGTTGGTTGAATAGATTTTACATTTTTGGCGTTCAGTATTAAAACGTGCTGTTACTGCATTGATTTCCATCTAAGCAAACAGTAGCAATATGCTGCTGTTTCAGTGTGTATAAGCTTGGTGGCAGATTTTTTCATCAGTGGCCAGGAACCATTTTCTTGTTACTACATTGAATTAAAAAAAGAAGCTCTGTTTGGTGTAGAGAGACAGTCTGTAATGCTACCAGTGTTAAGATATCAATATTTATGATGAAGAGGAGGGAATTATATGCTCTGCAAAGGAGGTCTGGGGAAGATGGCAAAAGTTACCCTGTCAGGAATAGCAGTGTGGTCAGGATAGCCATGCTACTCTACTGATTGGGTGTGCAACATCTTTTATCCCCTTTGTTGGTTATTCAGATGTGATTTTTTTACATGTTTAAAATGTATGAATAATATTTATTCCCATTTTGAAGAGTATATGATCTTTGGTTAAATAGTGCTATATAAATGCAATATTGTTATATATAAGAAGGTATTAATAAGATTTCTAAGATTTCTTTAAAATACTTATTAGCTGGCTTCTTAAATGGCTACTTTGAGGATGCTCCAATTTATGTCTGGTAAGCGTAAAAGACCAGCCACTGAAAAAGCCGTTTCCTGAAAAAGGATAGCTTTTGAGTCTTACAGTGGCCTAACAATCTGTTTATGTCTTCTGTTTTGTTTTGTTTTTACAAAAATAGATGGTGCTGTGTTCCGCTAATTCTGATTCAAAGGGATCTAGCTGAAGTCATGGCCCAGTAAATGAAATACCTGTGCATTAACAACATGAGCACAGCTGTCTTTCTTCTATTAACTGGTCACGTTAGAAATGTGATCTTGCATTTATAGGGTTAAAAACAGGATGGAATTTTTAGAAGTGTTCTGTATGCAAAATATGGCCAGCTGATGATCACTGATATTACCACCGAAAATCTACAACTCTGTTGCTGCATGACACATTTATGCTTGTTGAAATGAATCATGTCGTTTTAGTTTCAAAAATGTTCCATTTGTATCTGCATACCTGCTACTGACAACATGATTATGTTTAAAGATTTCTGCAAATTCTGTAATAAGAAGTAGGTGATAAAACACAGTGTTCGTCATCCATTTAAGATGTCCTTTGCTGTATCCTTCTGAAAAGAAACTTTCCAGATAGAGCAGAGTAACTCTTCTAAGGAAGTTGTGCCTTAGATCTCAGAAGGAAACACTTCTCTCCATTTCTCATTCCACCAGCACTATTCCATGAGAGCTGGTGGTGAGCCCAACCTTATTCAGTGCTGAGCAGAAATGGGATTTCTCTGAGAGATTGCCGGTTAGACACACGGAACACTTTCACTGGTGCCAGGAATATGGAAGTGGTGACAATTCATTATTTTAACATTACAATTATTTCCAATATCAACATGGTTCATTTCAATAATGTACCTAACTAAAAAAAAAATAATAATCCTTTCTGACTTATTTCAAGTAATCACTTTTATGCCAGCTAGATTTCAAATGAAAACTGAAAAACCTGAATTTCAAAGGAACAGTACCTGAAAAAAAATATTTTAAAATTATAAATGTTTTTCTGAAATGTCAATATGACTGCAATAACTACAATAAAATTTTTCCCTTAATATGAATTTATTTAACTTTCAAAATCTGAAAAACATTAATAAGCTGCAAAAAAACCACTCTCCGTCTGCCACTCATACTCAGTGGCTGTTTTAAACATTACTGTAAATACTGATCTGAGAATGCTCAGCATGTTAAAAAGTTAGAACCAAAGGACAAATCCTGCAGAAGGCTGAGAACCTCCTTTTAGTATTTTGGTGCCTTTAAGTCCTATTTGCACAAACAGAAATATACCCTGAACTGATCAGAGTTTGTGCTTTTGATAAAACTTCTTTCTCTGTCAGAAAATGAGAGGTCATCAAAACAGATATTTTTTTTCCATAGCAATTTTCCACTTTGATTAAATGTTGTCAAAAAGATTTTGCATGTGTCAGATGGGATTTTTCTTTGGAGTGAGAGGAATTAACAACATTATGAAGGAGATGCCCATTTAGGGGTTTAGAAAGATATCAATTCATATCTTGTTTGACTTGGCTCTGCTTGGGTTTTGTTTTAATGTTGAATAGAGATTAGTTTTGAAACCTCAACATTTTTCATAAAACAATGTTTTCCAGCCCATCTCTAGGTTTGAGGGTTCTGAGTAAGTGCAAAAGGTATTCTCAGGCTTATAAGACAGGAGTGAATGTGTTTATTGATGCCCTTGAGAATAACACTGTGTAGCAAGGATTGGTAAAGTGAATAATCAAAAAATAGAAACATTTGAATGCATATTCCAAATTCTGTGTATGTATAATAAGACCGGGTTATGGCTCTGTAAGTATTGCAAACTAACTAATTTTAAATTAAATTTAAACTTGATTGAATCTCAGCATGAAGATGCCAACATTCAAATTGATTCATTAGCTGACCTGAATTCTCTGATAAAATTTACTAGCATGCACAGGCAGAGGATTTATCCTGGATGCTGTTCATGTCATTAACAGGAACAACCACTGGCAAGATACACATAGTATCAACCCACAAAAAAAGAAAATAAAATATTATTTTAAATACTTCAGTTATTTAGAAAAAAAAGCAAATGCTCTATCATGTTTGAATATTATTTTTTCTTTACTCCTATCACCTTACAACCAGTATAACAGCAAGAAGGCAACACAATGGAAGTTTTTGTTGAGCAGAGTATTCTTGCTTCAAGAAGCTGGTGTGCCAATAGAGGCACACATCAAGTGAAGCTAACATACTGGGTGAATTATGTGTCCCATCACACCAATGACTGCAGAGCCATAAAACCACCCTAAGTGTTCTAGTTACAATCAATTACATCATGCTTTAATCACATTTTAATGATGTATTAACCAAGATTTCAACAGCAATTAGTTTAATGGGTGTTTGCTTTTTTAAAACTATTTTAACTGTGGCTCTATCCAGTAAGATTAAGAAGGGGAGGAAAAAAAAAATTAAAGCATTGATTGTGACCTCTTTCTTCTCCAGCAATTTCATGTGATGGGACTGAAGAGAAAGATTTTTCAGTTACTAAGCATTCATGATGTTTGAGAAATAATGTGTTCGACTTTGCTGTGCGTTAATATACTGTGAGATTTTTCTTGTCCAGGAAGATGCTGCAAAATCTAACATACTACACTGAAAATAGCTAATGCATCTCCTGTCCTTTAGTGCAGAAAGTATTACAATGCCTATTGATATCTAGGCAAAGATAAAAAAAGCACAAAGTAAAATTATTAATCATACTAATTTCTAATAGAGCGGTTTAGAAAACTTCAGCAGCTGCTTGTAATATTCACGTTGATACACATTTTCCATATAGAAAACTGACAAACATCTCTGGGAACCCAGCTCCTTTTAAAGCACTTCTAAGAATATTAACCGACAAAGAAGAGAGATTTCACAGCAAAACCCACATAAAAGCCTATATTAAGAATGATACCGAACTTAAAGAATGTTGTAAAATGAGAATGGAAAAATGTACAAAATGAATTCATGCCCATTTACATGCTTTCAGTCAGGCTACCGGATAACAAAGCCTCTGTCTTTGTGTTAACACTGCAGATTAGGTCAAGTTTTTACCCCTCTGAGCTCTTTTCCTGTAAATGACGGGTTTTGATGTGAAACAAGCAACATGTCAAAGCAAGTTGAAAGATGTAGGCATTTTATGCCATGTCACAATGACAGGCCGGTGAATATTTGGGCCATTAGGGGCTTATTAGTGAATAAATGACCAGATGGTTCAGTGATGCACAGAGATGGACAGAACTGGATGCTACTAATCAGCACTGTCTGTACTTGATGTCAAATCACATGACACAGTAACCCATGGATACCGAATAAAAGTTACCATTAGCAAGTCAATTTGATATCTGTGTGGCGTAAACAGACTTATAACTGCACTTCAGAGCTGCCTGTTGTTAAGAAGAAATAATGGTAGAGTACTTAAATAAACACACTCCACTCTTATCAAGTTATGATAAATATAACAAGAATTTCAATTCCCAAGACCTCCTTTTTATTCTGAAGAGACTGTGGAAGGACATTTACATATTAGACTACCTCCACAGACAAAAAGGCTAGGCTGGAAATGCTGTAAAAGAGGCACTTTCTTTGAACACCATGGTTAGCAACATCAAGTGATGCTTTGTTTGTGCATTTGTCACAGGAATGCAGACTTGGAGAATAGGACCTGTTTTCGGGGGGGAGGCCATTTATGTTTCAGTAGATTCATGCTTTGATTTTTTATGGATGTTGATACATGTTTGCTTGCCACTACCCTAAATTTTTCCCATGGGTTTTTAAAAATTTATTTTAACACACCCTTGTTAGCAAGTCATTTCCAAAGCACTGCATCAGGGTGAGAAGCTTTAGGTGCTTAGTAAGGACCGCATCCTGATCTAGGAGCTGATCCTGAACCTCTCCTGCAGAGTAGGAAATGCCAGTCTGAATGGAGGGGGTAAGCCAAGTCTGGGGATAGGGGAAGGTTTGCCTCTGTGCTAAATCTCTGTGAGCTTAAAATAAAAGGAAGTTTTGCCTTGAATTCGGGGGAAGTACATTTGTAGGCGGTGGCAGTTTGAGGTATATCCTCACCTCCAAGCCCATGACAAACATGGCAGTAATGCACTTTCATTAAGCAGAAATAAATGCATATCTGAGGCATGCTTTACTTCTCTTTTATGTTTTTTTATAGCAAAAGAGAACAAATACAGTGCTATGACTAATGATTTTTTTTCATGATGTACTAATGTGATTTACAAGGTGTTTTGAAACACTGAACAAAACTTGCTTGAGTTTTTCAGTCTGAAGAATCGGATGTAAATGTACATTACCCCTTTTCCATAAGGCTGATCATATTGGCATATGAATTTTATGTAATAGGTTAATAATGTAATAATGTTTGGTGGCTCTCACCATGTTTAACCATGAGTGCCACTTGATCCTGATTTTCTCTCTCTTGTTCCTCCTTTGTGGAAAGAATATAGAAAGAGTTTTACAGGATGAGTGGTCATGGAAATTGAAATTAGCTGTTCCCATGGTTAAATAAAGAATCAGGTACTAAATTAGGGAAGTCCAAGGAATACTATGTGAGCAGTCAGAAATATGCTTGTATGTTGAACATACTGAAAATTTGAAATAACAAGAAATATAGCAGAATGGGTTAAAATTGTGGAATATGTTGGCTATTTTATAATCCCTGTTGTAGCATAGATGCATTTTTATAGAGAAAATACAAAGATAATTAAAATAGTATATATTAATTACACAGGGTTGTCCTTTGGGAAGATAATGCTACACCGCTTATATTGCTATAGTAAGTATTGCAACACTGTATTAGATAAAACGCTAATAGTCTTAACTGCATCCGATCCAGTGATCATCTGAAGATGTCTGGGTAAAAAGTAAAATGAAACAGAACATACGTAAAAGAATCCTTTGGATGGAATTCATAGTCTAGTGATGTTCTTATGGAGGGTGAAAATCATGGGTTAGAGAAGTTCGTAGGAGAGAGCTCACCAGCTGTTATTAACAACAGTGGACTGGGTTCATCCTCTACCTCAGGAAACCCTTATAGAATCAATTGCTGGGGGCTGGGAAGGACTACCACGCCAAGGATGCTTTTAGGTTGATCTTGTTCCTTCAACTTAAAAGTTAAAAGGATATCCTTCAGTGATCATTGCTTGCTTTTTTCATTTTAAGTTCTCCAATGATGTAATTTAAAAATCCCTCTAAATATTTAGAAAAAAAGTGCTTTATAGCTTATCTGTTTTCCATTCATTTTAACACTAGACCTAGAAATGAGGCATGCCTGCAAGCTTTAACAGAAGTCTGAAAAATGCAGTGGTTTACGCGAAAAGGTTAAGCTGGCCAGCCCTGAAACCTCACACTCCATTTCAGACTGAGAGCTAGTATTTCAGTGGATCTGGGATAACTTCACTGATTTGTGTAGAAGCCATTGCAATCTTGGTAGTTTCAGCACAGGCTAAATTAAAGTTTATGTTCTTTAAAAAAAAACAACAATCCTCCCTCTACCCTTACCCCCTGAAGTTAAATTCTGCAGATTGGAGAGCCTACAAAGAACTAAAGAGAAACATCATATAAACTCATGTGAACGCTTCTTTAACAACATTCATTTATTTCCTGGAGGTCTTATTTCTGATGTAAAGGGGAATTACCACTCAGCAGATTCTTGCTGTAGTAGCTTTCCCGTTCCAGTTGCAACAGAATTCTTTCTTCTCATGGTTCTCCTTGGTTTTGCATATGAATTGACGGTCCAATATAACTCCTTGCAAGATGTCAAGACATTCAGATGGGGTTTTTTTCTGAAAATAAGGGTGTTGACATCGTGTTAATGGCAATAATGTTACTCCAAAAGAAGCACAACTTCCTTAGAGCAGTACTACCTTATAGAAAGATCTCATTTTTCTAAAATTTGGTTTTGATGGAGAGAATGTTAAAAATTAATTTCCATGGGAAGTCTTTCAGTATTGAAATATGTAATATTTGCTTGGCAATAATAAATGGTTTTGCAAAGGGATTTAAAATAATTGTTGTCACTTATAGTGGCTGTCACACCAGGCAATGGTTGCTCAGTGGAAATTGTCAAAATCCCTTGGTGAAACCCAAGAGAAATATAGTGAAAATCTGGGTGTCTGTGACCTGTCATGGTTTAACTGCAAAATCTGTGTATCTGATAAACGTATTGTAAGAAAAGGTTAGTATGGGTGTGCATGAGAATGTGATGGATACTTTCCCTCTGACTTTTAGGTTTGCAGGTGCATGCCAGTGCTTTATTGCTGGCTGGAGAGCTCGAACCATCTGAGTCCCTGGAAGAAATGTTTTTGTCTCCTGCTTTGTGGTGCCGGCTTTCCACCCGGCCTGTACAGTACAGATGGACATTTGTTCTGTGACTTGCTTGACACCAGCAAAGATTCTGTGGTGACATGGAAGATATAAGGTGTGCAAGAGCCTGGGTTTTGCCAGGCCCTCGGGTGAAGACTACCTTGCTATCCTTCAGTTTTCCTAACTCATGCATAACTTGAGCCAATCTAAGGTAAAATGCACCAAGTAGCATATATCTGTAAAAATTAGAAGTGCTTATAAAAAGCAGAAGTGATGACAAAAAAGATCTGTATGTGTAGATGTGCTTAAACTAAGGTTAAACCAGAGATGGTCATCCCCACTTCTGTGAGTTCTAGAACACCTACTGCATGGCTGTAGATGAGTTCAGCTCCATATAAAATTCTCTGTTCAGTGGCAAGTATTCTGAAGGAATGACTCTGTGAACAGTTTGGTTGGGGTTAATGTGAATACCAGCAGGGTTCTGGATTGGGGCGGGGTGAAAGAAGAGAGGCTATTGAAAGCACACTTCCAAGGCTTCAGCAGTAAGAAAGAAGCCTGAAAGCCCAGAGAAACACCCACAAAGCAGTCAATTGGAAGTTTTAGTATATATTTGGTAATCTCTAATTAATCAATGGACAAAGATTAGATAAACATTTTGGAGGACAAATCTCATGAAGTACTAACAGCTTTAGAGAAAGATTACAAAGAATGTCCTAAGTAATTGTGTTAGATTGTGAGTCTTAGTGGACAAGGAGGAAAATCTGCCTGCCTACTTACTGCCTGTTTCTGTTCCCATTGAAGTCAATTGGAGTTTTGACATTGCCTTTTGTGGAAAAAGCCTGACCCTCTATTTAGTACATTACATTGAATAATTGCAACATACCTGCAGAATGATAATGAAAAAGAGTATGTCTTTGACCTGCTGCCTCTGGTGGCTTTGTTATAAGTTTGCTGAGGATGCAACAGCTTCATATGAGCTGCTGCTTATGTATTAATTAATTTACCTGTGTACATATGAATAGCTCTTTTGCAGTGGTTTCCTAGCAATTCAATTCTGATATGCATCCTTTGTTTTCAGTGACAGGATGTGTGGGTGACTGGGTGTGCATGATCACAGGCTTCCCTGTCATCGAATGTTTGGATAATTTTCATGATTACCTGTTCTTTCGGCAAATTAATTTGAACAAGTCTCTTATTCGTCTTATACCTTCAGAGGTTTGGGATTTGACTCAAACTCCTATCAGAAAAACAAAGCAGCTGGTTATTATATCTCTATTCCATATTCCAGTTCATTTTTATGAAGTTTATAAAGAAAGACTTAAGACTTGAAAAAATGTGTTGACTTAATTCTGCCTTGACAGAGAGGGCATTTGTTGGTGTTACTAATCCAGCATCCTCTTTCTTCTAACTGCTGAGTTCTCGGAATGAATATTTCAGTATCAAAATATGCAAGTATACCTGTGTGTGTTTTTGTAAATGTGTGTTCGTGCATTAGGCAAGCTGCATAGAGGAAACTGCATCAAGTTTATGTGGCAAGGGTTTGGTAGCAGGGGGAGCTACCAGAGTGCCTTCTGTGGGAAGCTGCTAAAAGCTTCCCCTATGTCCAATGGAACTGGTGTTAGCCGGCTCCAAGAAAGGACCCGCTGCTGACCAAGGGCCTCTGGGATAACATAGTTAAGAAGGGGCAAAAAAAGCCAACTGTGCAGTGGCAGCCAGAGAGAGGAGTGAGAATCTGTGTGAAACAGCCCTGCAGACACCAAGGTCAGTGAAGAAGGAGGGCAGGAGGTATTCCAGGTGCTGGCGTAGAGATTCCCCTGTGGCACTTAATGCAGACCATGGTGAGGCAGGCTGTCGTTCTGCAGCCCGTAGAGGCCCATAGTGGAGCAGATCTCCACCTGCCAACTGTGGAGGACCCCACACTGGAGCATGAGGGTGCCTGAAGGAGGTTGTGGCCTCATGGCAAGCCTTTGGTGGAGCAAGCTTCTGGCAGGACCAGTGGCCCTGTGGAGAGAGGAGCCCAAATGGAGAAGGTTTGCTGGCAGGACCAGTGACCCTGTGAAAGGGACCCCTGCTGGAGTAGTTCATGAAGAACTGCAGCCCACAAGAAGGACTCACACTGGAGAAACTTGTGGAGAACTGTTTCCTGTGGGAGGAACCCCATACTGAAGCAGGAGGAGAGCATGACAAGTCCTCCACTGGGGAGGAAGGAGCAGCAGAGCCAACAAACTGACTGCAGCTCATCATAAGTACAGAAACTGGAAGAAAAGTTAAGCCTAGGAAGAAGGGAGGGGTGGGTGGGTGTTTTTAGATTTTGTTTTATTTCTCATTACCCTATTCTGATGTGATTACTGATAAACGAAGTTATTTTCCCTGAGTCAGGTCTGTTTTGCCCAAGACACTAATTGGTGAATGATCTCTCCCTGGCCTTATCTTGACCCACAAGGCTTTCATTATGTTTTTTTTCCATTGTTCATCTGAGGAAGGGAGTGATAGAGTGGCTTTGGTGGGCACCTGGATCCAGGCAGGGCCACCCTACCCCAGAAACAATGCTGGTCAGTATCTGAACAGCACTCTGAGAAAATGCTGCTTGATGTGAAAGCTGTCTTTGTAAAATTCTCTCTTTTAGTATTTGCTGACAGTTAAACCCCCAGCAGTCCTCTCAGTACTCCATTTGTTCTTTCTACTTATCCCCTGACTGTACTCAGAGGGCCATATTTCCCCATGCTGGTGATGCCCTGCTTGTGCTGGTAACGCTGATTGCTGAAGCACCCTGAAGAAACCCTGCTGCCTTCCTTGTGCCTGGCCTGATGGAGCAGCATTTATGCTTTCAGCAGTTAAGATAATTCAAATTAGGAAAGAAACCTCACTTTAGGTGCTAAACCATTGTACCACCAAGTGATGTAGCTGTGTGTGCTCTTCCAATGACAGACAAGTTGAGTGGAAGAAAATAAGGACTTTGAGAGAAATGAGCATCCTTCATGTTCCCAGACAGCCTACCATCCCGTGAGCATGGGGTGAGAAGTACTTTAGTTGTGGATCCCCTGAAGCTTTGTGGTACCTCATGCAAGTGAATTTCAGTAGCAATTTCTGACATTGTTTCAGATTTTCCAAACTAATGAGATTCAATACTAATTTTCACACAGGCTGGGGCAAAGCAGGACCTGAAAACACCAGTTTTACAGAAAAAGAATGATCAACTGTAAAAGAGCAAAGGAGAAAGGAAAAAAAGGTCTCTACCTCTTTCCTATTTTGTTCTTTTTGTTTATCCTGTTTTGCCTTTTTTAATTCTCTCAATCTTGGATTATTTTTTCCTCAATTGGCCAGGAATAGTCAAGAATCAAGTCTGACTATGGGAAAGCATGATGTTCCCTTTCTCACTTTCTTTGGGCAAAAAGACAAGCTACAAGTGAAATATCTCCTTAACAAGAGTCAAGAAATGTGAAAATCTCTTGTTTTATGACCATGTGCAGGTGAGAATCCAAAGCGCTGGCAAAACAGATACCATCTTTCCTTAATATTTCCAGTTCATGTTGGAGTTCACTCTATCTGACAAGCTCTTGGTCATCAGCCGTTGAGAGGAGAGATGAAGAGATGCTGCCCTCACATGAAAAACAGAAAAAATGGATTTGTTCTTGCTATTAACAGTAGAGATGCTGTGGGCAGTGCCCTTTCTGAGTTGGGTCCTACCCCTGAAGCAGTGCATTAGGACTTTGGGTAGACAGCTCAGTGTGGGAGGGTGTAAAAGAAGGCTTGTTCAGGTCTTGGTACAAATTTTCCATTCAAAGAAAAAGCAACAGACTTCTCTGGAAAGTCTGAAAAATCAGATGCATTATAATTGTTTTCTTCAAGCATCACAGCTTTTGACGTATAGACTGAGCCATAAAGAGCTCCTCCCTGCTCACTCCATCTTTTATTTACCACATGGGTACTGCGTCCTAATGTCAAACTGCTTTACTAGCATACTGCTTTCAGCAGGCATTGTTAAAGAGCTTCACCTGCCTCAGTACTTCCAGTATGAAAACAGATATTCATATTGTCCAAAAATGTTTGAACTTCTCTGAATTTAGTTTGTTATGTTTGAAATACTCAATACTTTAATTTTTTGAAAATGAAACTTGGGAGTAGCATTGATTCCTACCTTTAAATGGCTCCCTAGTTTATTTTATAGAAATAGAAATATAGAAATATATTTAAATATTTTGGGCAAATCTCAAAAAGATAAATGTGGGTCTTCATTTCATGTGGAAGCCACTCATTTTAAAACCAAGAAATACCACTGCGCTTTAAGTGTTCCTGCAATGCTAATATTGCTTCTGCTGATGATGAGGTTGGCTTTAGGACATGGGTATCAGTTATTCAGAAATTAGCTTCAAATTCTGATTCATGACAAGCAAAACCTGTAGCTGTTAGGAGGGATGCCTGATGTAATAAATATCCTTAACTGATGCCCTATCAAGAAATACAATACATCTAAAAAAAGCAGCCATGTATCTAATGATAACTTATCTTAAATATGTCTAATAGCAGGTACTTTCAGCTTCTAAAAATTGCTTTTGATTTTCTTATCCAAATAGATACTTTCACTAGTCTGACAATAAGAGAGGTGCATTTATTAGTTTTTCACAACTGGAGATGTCACAGTTACTACTGTTGGTAAACAAGCTTCCTCACAGCTGACTACACCATCCCTATTTCCAGAAATCCAGACATTGCTTCTGAGGGAAAAAAAGTGTGTGGGATTGAGGGGAGGAAAAACGCCATCTCTTCCAGCAACAATGGTGATGGGAACACGGAATATGACTGAAAATTTACATTGTTTCCTCTTTGGAGGAGATTCTGTTTCATCTTGAATTGCATGAAGAGTCCATGCATTGTTCCAAATGCAGAGAAATGCATGGTCATAATTCAGAGGAACGTATTGAAATTATATTTATGTCACTGCATTTTGGAAAGATGAATCTACAGAAAACTGCATATTCACACACCCTGTTCAAAGCATCTGATTCTGCTCAGAGCCCTCTGGAGATGTCAGTCAGTGAGTAAGGACCTTATCTTCATTCACTGGTATGCAATCTTAATGTCTAAAGTGACCCTACCTACTAGCAGAGCATGTGGAGGATAAAAAGGTAAGATGATGCCAGTGCCAGGTTACTGCTGTAGAACAGAGTTGTGAGCCTCGTCTTTGATCCTGGATGGTTTTCTTTGCTTTAGTGAAATGACGGAATAGGCCGAAGAAATATTGTTGGGAATTAAAATGTGTCAAAAGGGAACACATAGTTTTGTTGTAGTGCTGATCAGACTCTTCTTACTGTAACGGCTCCTGTTTTCTCTTACAGTCAGTTGGACACAAGTAAGTCTCACATGAAGTCCTTCATTGTTTATTTTTTTCATACATCAATTAGCTGTTATCAAGATGATTTTAACAATATGTTTGCCTGTGATATTTTGGCAACACCCTTTCACCTGTGGCTGAACAGTGGAGTCAAATAGCACCAAAGGTCTTCTATAAGGTAGGTTGGAAAAAAACCTACCTTCCTGTATCTCTTTTTTTTTTCCCCTCCTTCCAAGAGAAAACATGGAATCATTTTTAAATTCTGAGGGATTTTGAGACTGAGCTTTAAAATCCTAGGGTATATATGTGAAATAATCTACCAACTAAAAGCTGTGGGCTGGTCAGCTGACCTACAACCCTGCTACTACGATACTCTCCAGTGTGTAGTAGTATATGATTCATATGCACTTATTTCTGACTGTGTTCATCTCCGAAATAATCACTTCCTTCTAGATAAATGTATTCAGTGCTATGACTACTCCATCCATCATATTAGGTAGGGTTGTACAGCTGAATGCAGCTCTATTCCAAATAATGATGGTCTCTAATATTTTCCTGAAAATGTGGGTAATTTATTATCATAGGCTAATTATGCCCAATACGGCTGCAGGATGACATTTATTGCAAGAGGTGGGCTGGAGGGAGCTGGGAGACATTGCGTTGTCACTGGAGCAGCTTATGGGAAGGAATTTAGCTGCTTCTCCAGCATTTCTGCCACAGCTCTGGGAAGCGTTTTCCTCCCTGCAGTGTGCTGGATGCACTCTTGTCCCCTCTTTCAGGCAGGACTGATGATTAACCATACATCTCCCTGGTTAGGGATTGCAAAAGCTCCACCTTACCCCACACCAGCTCCTGGGAAGGAGAAAGATGGTTGCTTTTTTTCAATGTCAGACACCTTTCCACTTTCATGAGCCCCAACAGGGACTCGATTTGTTGGACACAGATCCCCACAGCCATGGCCTTGGTTTCTTGTCCAAGCGGCAACTTCCTCCAATTTCTATCCAGTGTCTGAATGCACAGACAGCAGATGCAAAGCAGTAAAATCCTGGTTTATAGGCATTTGCTTCTCATCTGGGAAAAATACAGTTCTCTGTGCCTGACCAGGAAAATTTGGATTCAGAACGTCAGAAAGAAGAAGCATCACCCATTATTTCTATTGTAATTTAAAAGCTTTCTCTAGATTTCTCTCTCCTATTGCTGCTCTTTGCTCAGAAATTAATAGCTGAGGAAAACATCGTTTTAACTGCTGTGCAATATGTTTTTGTTCACCTTGGGAATTACTCTAGGATAGGTCTACCTGCTTGAGATCAATAATTTGTTGACCTCAGTGGGAATGAACAGTACCTTTATTTTTTATTATCTATGTGTGAAATAGCTCAGTTCTCTGAATTCTCCTTTAATTCCAATTTTATGTTTGCATTTCTCTCTTTGTGAGTGTCTTGCCACTGTCACCAAAGACTGTCAATAAGAATGTTATCAGAGCCTTCCCATAATTGTGAAAACTTCTCTTAGGTCACATCTGTGGCTGCTATTTTCCAGGGAGAATAACTCAAGCCCCTTAGCCTTTTCTTACAACTTAGATTTTAAAGACCTGATATTATCTTTGTTGCCCTATGGCACATCCTTTGAAAGGCAGTATTGTGCTTCCTACACTGCAGTGCCCAGCTGAGCAAACAGGTCGAGGTAAGCTGTGTATGGGTTATAGCTATTACAGATCATCTTATATAGAAAGTGTATCATCTCTTTTTGTTTACTCTATCCCCTTGCTAATACCATTTGATGTTTGCCTCTCTGCCTGCTGCTGTGCACTAGGCTGATGGTTTCAGTGATTTTTCTGCAATAATTCCCCAAAGTCATCGGCTGTGTTAGGGTGCTTCACCTGGGAAGGGACTTGGCCATTTCACCACCAGGGAATTTATGCCAATAAGTCCTGGAAAATAGGGAAAATGTAGTCAAAGTACTTTGTGAAAATATTACTGTTAGTGAAAGCAGTCACTTCAGAGTGTGTAATGGTTCTGGACTGTGAAATGACATTTGGAGCCAGGGAATAAAAATACATCAGTTTAGTGACTCATTTTGACAAATACAAAACTGTAGAAAGCTTTTTCCATTATCGTCATCTTTGTGGAGCCGTTCACAAACAGCAGTGGCATCAGCAGAATTCACAGCTGCTTTATTAGAGGTATTATTCAGAGGTGTTTGATTTGGGGGTTCACGTAAGGTGAACCAAGATAGCAGGAGGCATCCTCTCCTCTGACAGATTGGAGAGATGTTCAGACAACCAGACAGTCTCGGACAGTGATTAATTTACTGAGAGTTTAGGCAGAACTGTTTGTTCTTCAATTATCTTTGAAGACTAAAATAAGGTTGGGGTTTATAAACGGGTTATATGTGTGTTTGGGGTGACTTTAAGGGGAGCGTCGCTCCTTGATTTCACAATTTATACTGAGAAACAAAAAGTACAATACTTTTTAACCTGGTTAAGTGTGTTTCTCTAATTACTGGTGTTTTCACTGCGGTCTTACATGGGTGTTACTGGAGTGCCTATGGTCCAGTGCCGTGTCTGCATGGGTCTCTCCAAGCAAGGCAGTGACCGACTGCTGGCAAGGCTTTCAGAAGCACCTTCACCTCTCCACCTTTGATGGATGATAAAAACCAGGCAACTCCCTGTGGAAACCTGGTAAAATTCTTTTCAGCACAATTACAGGAAGCATGATTAAGACATGGTAAACCTTCGGGAGGTGAACAAGAAATCGCAAGTTGCTCAGATATGGTCACAGTGTTAGAAATGACCTCTCTGATTACTTTCTCTTTCTTCAGACCTCAGAAGACACCTGCCTAGCATCAGGCAATACTTTTGACCTTGATTTCCCAAGCTGTCAGAAGAGGAAGGAAAGCACACACATTTGCTAGGTGACTTTGGCAGTACAGAAAAGGAGTGCTAAATGCTGCTTTGAATGACTTCTGAAGTCTTAGCAAGATTTTGTCATACATGAGAGTGAAGTCCAGCACTCAGCATTGATTTGAGGCGGTGTCCCTTGAGGTACTTGTCAGCTAGTGGTACTAAGAGTGGTACTAATGTAAGACTGCTTGGGATGGCCTTTGATTTGCCATATTAGCTGTAGATATTTTTGCTCCTAGACATGTCTAAGGGAACAAGTAGTTTATTTTGGAAATACTTCATATCCAGCAGTTTTTGATTTTCCTTTTCCACCTGCATCCTGTTTCATCAGCCCACAGTTTATTTCTACATTACAGGTAAGCACCAAAACCAAGTCTCCGGGGAATGAGTTGGAAGATGATGGAGAGCTACAGCAGGGATGGGAAGCCTGCTTTTTGTATCTGGAAATGTGGGATCAGCTAGAGCCTGGGAGGGCACGTAAGCCTGGCACTGCAGGAGGAAGTGAGCAGGCAGGTGGTGAGGGTGCTGCAGTTTGGCATGGAGAAATGGGATGTTCTGAGATCTGGTGGAGCCCCCATATAGTGGCTATTTGTCTCATTGCATGGTTCATCTTCTGGTCCTTGGTCATCACTGAAATAGGTGATTGTAAATAGGTTTAAACTTAAAATCCTTTCAGAAATGCGCGAATCTTTGTGTAAACATGCAGTTTCCACATGATCTGAAGTACTGCCCCTAGAAATTCACCAGATTTGCATTAAAACATGCTATGCTGTAATTTTTAAACATTTCTGCCTGTTTCAAGAAGTAATAAATTTTGTTTCCTGTTGTTGGTATGGTATTTTAAACTGCAGAGGAGAGAGGATATAGGAATATGTATGAGCTAATGACTAATTTTAAGTACTATATCAATAAAGACATTAAAGAGGTGATAGAAAATGTGAGAGACAGGATATTTCCTATTGATTGCCAGACACAGGAATGCTGTGGTAGTTGTGGGCATTGCTGTGTTTCACCAGAGCCGCTGTATCCATTACATCTGCAGAAAGTGATGTGACATGGAACTGTTATTACTGATCCGGAACGAAGTATCAGGTGATTAATTAGAAAATGATTATTCTCAGCCAGCATACTATTGAAGAGTGAGCTATGAGATAATACTGTTATTAGTAACTGCTTCTTTATATCGCAGCAGACTCATTCTTTAAAGCCAGGCTCTTCTGCTTGTCCCAGCCAGTTTGCAGTCTGCTACTAAGTTTATGCCTTTGAAGACCCTACAGAAGGATGGTAAGGTAAGAAACATGCACCAGCCCCATAGGCTGTGCTTCAGGGTACCTGGGCAGAGAGGGAACTGTGGGCTCTCACTCCCAGACTTTCCACGCAGCCTACACAGCACTCTGGCAGAGATGCTCAGGAAGCCTCTCATGGTTTATTCCTTGAGGAAAACTCGTGTCTCCCCTCCTCCTCCTCCTTGTCTTTGTTTCTAATTTGTGGGGAGAAACCCTCCCACAAGATGCCTGGACATAAGTGGGCTGAGAAATACATTTTTTTTAATACCTTTTGCTATTTATGCTATTAAAAGGGTATATGAAACACACCAGTAACCATTAAACTTGCTGCTCTTCTGTCAAACTTTACTTCTTACTTATCTCTCAAATTTCATCGAAGTGCATTGTAAAACCTAATAATGATTTCTTTTTCTATGTACCTGCTGAAACCACTGGAAACATAACCAACAGCAGAACTTCTTTGTATTGTGTCCAGAGTATGAATACTCATTTATAGTAATTCTTCGCATTGAGTTGGCAGGCAGGAAAACCTCTCAGCTAGTGGCAAGTAATTTCTTTTCTCTGCCTACCTCTAAATTCCTTGAGTCTAGTGTTGGCCCTTCCTGTATGCTGTTACATAAAAGACAATTAAGGAAACCATAATTACTGTGGGCAAACAAAAAACCCTAAACCAAATCAGATTTTCACAGACTGCAAATGTGATAAAAATAGTAAGTCTGGGTTGTGGTGGCATTGTCTCCTGAGAATTATACAGATTAATAATTTAATTTTGATTTTTTTCTAATTTAACTAATTGATTAGTTAATTAGATATCGTCCATAGGATGCTGCCATGCAAAAAAAAAAAAAAACCCACAACAGTTAACTGCAATCCCACTTCTTAAAAATGAATTTCATTGCCATCACATAAAGAACATGTTTGTGTTTGTTTCCTCTGTTTAAATTCTGCTTCCTCCTTGTGAAACTGTTAATATGGCAGAGCCCCGCTCTGAAATTGCCTACAAACTCTTAAAAACATAGTTAATTACAGATAGCCCAATTTAAACTTTACAGGTTTCTTGATACATTCAGAATGTATGGAAGGTGGCTTATACTAACCAGCAAGAAGAAACACATTGTACTACTGTGTGCTCAAAAATCAAGCAAGAAGGGCTCCTTCTGCCAACAGTAAAATTGAGGGCCACTAAATAAAAATAGGAAGACAAAAATTAAGCATTCTGCTGGTAATATGGATTCAATCTTTGAGTTATATACCAGTCTTGTTTATGGATGCTGAACTGCTACAGAGTGCAGTGCAGGGGGTTGCAGGGATTAGAGCTGCAAAAAAGGTCCTGCTAAAGTGATTAAAAGAGCAGTGCTGTAGTGCATTATATCATATTCCAACAGTATTTACAAGAGGCTTGTGCCTAAATGTCTTGTTTGTATATTGCTTTGGAGGTGTCCTGGGCAGTTGTTCCTCGAAGTTGTGTGGAACTGGGCAGCGCCAGGAAGGAATCAGAACAGGACCATGCTCTGGATCTGCAACAGCCTTTGGCAAGTCACCCAAGATGATTTTTTTTTTAGTTTTCCTTTATAAAAGAAATTAAGATGACCTCTCTTTAATGCTTGTAGGGGGGAAGTGTTCTTTAAGTTTCAGGTACCACTACTGAACACATTAGTGGTGAAGAGTTGCGCAGAATGAAAAGAGCACAGCAGCACGGTGCTCTGAAAAGGGTCAGGGTCTGGCAGCCATTATAGAGCACATTTCAGTCACAAGAACTTCAGAATCACAGAAAATTGTAGTGTCTGAAGATGTGCAAGACATCGCTTTTGGTCTGAGATCATGCTATTTTAAATTATCATCTTAATTCCACCAACAAAGTAAAATCACTTAGCATTTCAACTAAGGGAAGTTATGTCATGTCTGTGACTGTTCCCAAGACTTGCCCAAACTGTAAAACATGGCCCTGTCAAACCTACCTGCAGCAGGTGTTGATAAGAAAGCATGAGTGGGAGGGCTCTGAAGGTCTGCAGTGCTTACGGGCATGGTGAGTTTTTCAGAAACCCATATGTACCCCATCAGATGGGAGACCCATGATGAAGAATGGCATTGTCAGTGGGTCCACCATGTCAAAAAGGCTGGCAGTGGAGGATTGCTCAAGATGAGTAGGTTGCACAGAGCAGAGAAGTGCTTTCTTCTCCTTCCCACTCTGATCCACACACCCAGTCTCATTTTTCTCTCCTTTTCTGGGAAGGGCAAGAAGACTCGCTCCTACCCCAAGCAGGATCCCCAGGTGCAAGGAGGTGGACCTGGAACTGCTGAGCTCCTCTGCCCTGTCCTGATTGAACCATATTCAGACCACCCTGAGATGCTGGAGGAGCCCTGGGATGTTCTGTTCAATGAGACATGTCCAAGGTGCTGCAGAGATAGCCTGAGATAGCCTGTGATGTCCTGAGCAAATGAGGATAGAGGCTGTGATTATCTGGAGGGACAGAAACCAGCTATTGAATGACTGCTCTTTCCTCTTCCAGGAAAAAACAGTTTTGTAGAGAGACTCATCTTGTGCAGGAAACACCTGACAATTTCTCTAGACCTCTCAGAAGCCCTGCTTAGGAAATGAAACGGTAAAACACCCCTATCTTGTTGTATGTCGTTTCCTAAGTGACAGCTGATTACGTTTTGGGAATGTTTTCTCATTTTCTGAATTAAATCAGTTTGGCATTCTGTAGCAGACAGTACTCGTTAACCTTTTAAGGGTTGCCAAACTGGTCTGAAGCATGCAATGGAGAAGGAAAAGAAAGCAAAAACCCTTCTGTTAAACATCATTGTAATCTGATGCTTCTGAAGCAACAGGCAATGAAGACCGGGTCTTCTCCTTGCAGCAGTTTCTTAAATGTGACACTGGTTTATACTAGAGCAGGTTTGAAGAGGGTACAAAATATGAACCAAACTTATGACATGTATCATGAATGTCATTTATTATCTTACCAAACTCTGATGCTTAGAATGATACTAATTTTCATAACTGATGATTTCATGTAACTCTTCTGCACTGCTGGGAAGAAGACAGCAAAAGTCTGCTTTCTAAACCTCAGTAAGCACACACAACAGAAATCAGGAAAGAAGAGTTGCATAATCTCACACCACTACTGCTGATGAATCCAGGGATACGTAAGTAGAACTAAATGAGAAATTTAATGCTATTCTTTACAGTTTTGGCTTCCCTTACCTCCCCCCAGTCTCCAAAATACATTGCGGATAGTGACTGCATGATATCCAATCCATGATTTTTGCTATAAAGTACCTATAGGGTGAGTGAGGTGAAATGTTTAAAAATGCTGATATTATATGTACGCTTACGATGTTTGTGTGGCTGAACAATGTCAATGTTTATGGTCTCTGGTACTCTGCAATAACTACTGGTCCCTGATTCTTCATTACTGTAAAGACTTTGTAATACCCCCTTTTGGTGAGGTTCAGTAGAAATTAAAACTACAGAAATTAATCTGTTTCTTCATTTATATCTTATACAAGTACCCTGTAAGCAGAAAAGGTCTGTAGACACCTTTACTGGTAATGTTGATCTTCTATGCAAGTTAGCTACCCACCACAAAATGGTACCTGTACATTTTTTTGGTGGCAAGCAAGTTTTAAAGCAAAGTGGTAAACCTTCTGATACAGCCCTTCTCCCAGGAGAGGAGACTGGCTCAGGCCTGTTATTCTGGGGACCAGTGAATATGGATCAGTTCCCACAGCACATCTACATAAAGGACTAGGATGTTCCCAAATCCAGAATTCTTAGCAGGGGCATTGGGTTTTCTTAAATGCACTGCTGGTAGCTTTTCCACCTTGTAACACAAAGACAATAGTGACTCAATCATACGGCTCGTGAGGCTCATGAGAGCAGTACTTGGAAATGAGTGTGATGGACCTTTGGTATCAGCCAGCTGGTCATAGTAAAACCAGCTAAGGTAACTGGAGGCCAGAGAAACCACCCTTCCCTGCACAGCTCCAGGCAAGAAGTAGTACTATCCTCACTACCTCCAGGACAGGACCTGTGCCTTTTTAGGACATCCCCTTGCTGCACCTTCCACCCCATTTTTTCTCAAATGAGGATAAAGAATAAAACAGGTAAAACAGCAAAGGTGCTAACTTGTTGCTTCTATTCCCTCCAAAACCCCAACTAGGAATAAGAATGAAAGAACATAGAGGGTATCAGGATGCCTGCTTATTCCATTCTGCGACATTCTGTAACGGGGAAAATATGCCCCCATGATTTTTGGGAGCAACCTATTTAACCAACAGACATTACAGCTAGAATTTATTTAGGGTGTATGCTGAGATTCTTCTGTGTTGCTGAAAGAATCATGCTGCACACTGGAAGCATAGGAACTCCTGTAATATAGGGATGTTTCACTGCTCTTTTTACTATGTCCTTGGGAAACAGTTGAGTGGAAAAGCTTAAGATCTGGAATTGTGCATTGAATCTTCATAGGAAATGACCATGCAAATAGAATATGTTGCATTTTATCTTAGAGTAGACACAGCTATCTAACCAGAGTCATATGGAATAATAGAATAAACATTGGTGGTGGAAGTATTGCTGAGGATAGGGTTCTTTTCAACTCTATTGCAGAGAACTTGTCTCATACAGTGTAGGCATCAATAGCCAGTTATGCCTAATATACATTGGGTTTAGACCAGATCTTACTGAAGGGAAACATAGGGCACCCACCTGCCATGTACCTTCATGCTGCATGCCCAGCCAACACGGAGGAAAGGAGGAGAGGTGAGGGCTACCTCCTGCCCTACAGCACAAATTTCACTGGGTCACATGAAGATCCTGTCAAGCAATGACTCTTCCTGAACTTAGGTGGAGTTTTCTGCATACCAGAATATGTCAGCTAATTAGTACTTAAATGTCTGTGTAGCAATGGCTGTACATGTATGACTTTTGTATATTTAAATCTTTAATGCATAAAACTTATGGAAGTCTATTTGATATTATTTCAAGAGACTCTAATCTTTCAAGACAAGTTTTATTTAAAAAATACATATATATATATATCTATGCATAATAGGTATGTACAGGTTTAAATTTCTCTCCTTGTCTTAAAAATCACAGAGGAATGAAAAACACCCATGAGTATATGGTGTCCACCTGGAAAAAGCAATTAACAATTGAGATCATTTTGAGGCAGAGAAGCCACAAATGGACTCTGGCAGCTGCTGAGAGAAGAATCTGCATCCATCACGCACACAGGCAAAGCCTGGCAGCACTCAACCCATGCTGTGGGTGCCTGCTTAGTCACAGCAGTTTGCACCCATACGCCTTCTCCAGGGACAGAGCCAGAGCTTGCATAAATTTCCAAAAGGCCCACCCAGATAATTAACGAGAATATGGTTAAGAAGCCAAATCATGCTCTGATCTTGTTCCCTAATTTGTTCCACCCTGGAAATAAATTGTAGCGTCTGTGGTATATTGGTCCCTCTCTGATCCCTCCTAGGCAGGGCTTGTTGGTGTAATAAGGAAGCTGTGGCTGCAGAACCATTGCT